>NC_064619.1:508546593-508846593 GCF_023898315.1 Schistocerca nitens | reverse complement strand
CCAGAAAATCATGAATTTCCACAAAAATTTTAATTTGTGAGATCCAGAATACTTTTTCTACTAAACTATCATGCAAAAGGAATCTAAATATAAATTTTTAAGTTTCTAACTCTTTTCTGTTGCGCCAATGATTTTTACAGAAAAATGTCCAAAATTCGAAAATGGTTAAAGTTATTGAACTGATATTCAACACATATTGATTTAGTATTACTCCTGACATGCTAGAAACGTTTCAGGTTATTTACTTGATTTTTAAAGTATTGCGCAACATTTATGACGTCAGAGCTAGTTACCGCGGACTGGCTGGCACACAATGGAAAGACTGATGTGAATTTTATAAGGCGTGAGTAGGCTGCTTCCCTACAGGGCGTTCAAAAATAAATGCTACACATTATTTTTTCGGCCATTTTCGGTCGAAGAAATACGGAATTTGCTGTGGGACATCGAGGAATATCGACGCTCTTCCCCCCTCCTTTCATGAAATTCCGACAGGTTGCTCCGCTAGATATAGTCTTCAAAGTAGCGTCTGTAATGGGGGGCGTTCTAAGGCTAGAGCTGTCAGTGAGTTTCTTTTGGCGGAAAACCAGAGCGTCATATATATTCACAGAGGTTGCAGAATGTCTACGGAAACCTGTCAGTGAACAAAAGCGCGGTGAGTCGTCGGGCGAGGCGTCTGTCATCAACGGAACAACGTCAGGCAACCCTGTCTGATCTCAGCTTGCCGGCCGGCCTTACGTAACTGTGAGTGCTGCATTGCTGGAACGTGCGGAGAGTCGCATTCGAGGCGATCAACGGATCACAATCAAACACCTCGTTTCACAACTGGGCGTATCTGTTGGTAGTGTTGACACACTCGTCCACCGGTTGGGGTTCCTTGGCACCTAACAGAAGACTATAAAGAGAAAGGAGGACCAGCTATGCGGAATTGCTTACACCTTACCAGGCTAACCGTGACAATTTTTGTTGAACATCGATACTGTAATCCATGGAGTGGCGCTATACAGCCCCTCAGGCGACATTATGGCGGTATTCTGGGATTCGGAATGGGTTATTCTGTTTGTTGTCCTCCATCATGGGGCAACGATCAACTTTGAAGTGTATTGTCCTACCCTCAAGATGTTGAAGAAACTAGTTTAGCGTTTTCGTCGCCGCTAAAATGCAAACGAACTTCTCCTTCTCCATGAAAACGCAAGGCCTCGTTCAAGTCAGCACACCCGAGCGGAGGTCACAAAAACTTCATTGGACTGCCGGCCGCTGTGGCCGAGCGGTTCTAGGCGCTTCAGTCCGGAACCGCGCTACTGCCACGGTCGCAGGTTCGAACTTGCCTCGGGAAAGGATGTGTGTGATGTCCTTATGTTAGTTAGGCTTAAGTAGTTCTAAGTCTAGGGGACTAATGACCTCAGATGTTAAGTTCCGTAGTGCTTAGCGCCATTTGAACTGCGTGCGTGTTCTTCTGCATTGGACAGTTCTTCTTTATCCACCCTAAAGCCCGGATCTCGCACATTCCGACTTCCACATGTTTGGCCCAATAAAGGATGCACTGCATTGGAGGCTGTACATGGGTGGTGCGGAGGTCATTGATGCAGCAAGACTTTGGCTCCGACTTCGACCAGTGGAGTGGTACCATACGGTTTACAGACCCCAGTATCATGGCACCGTGAGGCCGTCGCACTGAACGGAGATTTATTGAAAACTACTATTTTATAGCCAAAGAGTGTAGAATAATATGGTGTATTGTAATCCTGACTAAAACCAACCTGCTTTGAGAAAACAACGAGTTGCGCTATTTTGCCGCGCGGTGTTACCGCGTGGTCTTAGGAGGTTTGAAGCGGTTCGCGCGGCTCCACCCGTCGGAGGTTCGAGTCCTCCCTCAGGCATGGGTATGCGTTTTGTCCTTATCGTAAGTTAGTTTAAGTTAGATTAAGTAGTGTGTAATCCTAGGGACCAATGACCTCAGCAGTTTGGTCCCACAGGAACTTATCACAAATTTCCAAAAAAAAAAAAAAAAAATGTTGCGTTATTTATTGAACACCCTTAGTGTGTCTCGAAGTAAGAAACGTAAGTATTTTCAGTCTGTTTAGGAACTGCAGTTACTTCTGCCTCATTGTGTCTCACGATATCCCTGTGACATTACACTCAGGCGAACGCTAAACGAGCATCGTAGTTTCTCAACTAGAGTGACATGTAAGATACCGTTGCTCTTACAGAACCACCAAAACAGAGGCCTGAGGTGTTACCCTTTCCTTGTTTAATTCGTCTTCCAAAATATAAAGGCACCTGACTGTCACCATGTATTTAGTTCTTGATGTATTCGCATTAGGGCAAGCCTCGTGAACACTGTTAAAATCGTAACAGACTGCCTCAGTATGTAATTTACACAGTACTAAAAGTCGGTAATTGCTGCTTTCAAGATGCGTAATCATATATAAATTTTAATACTGGTATTATAAGAACATATGCAATATAGATGTATACACAGTTGATTACTACTCACGCTATGACCTTTAAGGCTGTCATTTATAGATAAGAATATTAAGTTAGTCACTTGAAGCTTACAGTGGCAGACTCATGCCATGGTTATAAGTATTGCGTCGATAAAATCAGGTGTGTTGTAGTTTTCCACGAAATACTATTATTACTATTGTTGCACTCTCGGAGTAGATGGATAATCATGTTCCATTTACCATTGTTTCTCAGTACACTAGTATAATAACACACACACACACACACACACACACACACACACACACACACAGAGAGAGAGAGAGAGAGAGAGAGAGAGAGAGAGAGAGAGAGAGAAAGGAATATACGTAGATGGGCAAATAAGAATTATGTCTCGACAGACTCCAATATAGGCAGATTTATAGGACAGATGGAGAAGAATGGTAAAGGAAGCAGGTCGCGGCTTATGTCATCAGGATCTACATGATATGCAACCTTATTTCTCGAGAATATCAGTGTATAACCGACTGCATTAACTCCATCGGTCAAAAGAGAAATAGTCAAGATAAATGCGATGAAATGCTGTAATGAAACTATTTCTGGTTTGGGAGACCTGAGAAATAATCTTCCACACTGAAAGGCGTAAGACACCTTTCGTTCAGCGTATTGTCACGCACGTGAATAGGCATTTGTCTACAATAAAGAAACTAGTCACTTATCTGTCTGCTGGTGTAGCACATTCCTGAGTAGTAACTCTGCTGGTGTAGCACAATCTTCGGCAGACAACGAGGCATTCTTTTTGAAAACTCTCTTCTTCCTCTCTTCGTCCGCCTGCTACCTTGAGGATGTGCTGGACTGTTTAGTAAAGAAGTACTGTGCTGTGACAGTAAAATGAGCACACTGAAGCGACGTCGTTCTGTATTATGGTGAGATGGTTGCTGGCTCGCAAGCTTCCATTGTATTGACGTCAGTGTATATTGTGAGACATTAGCTTTCTTTTAGTGAAACATATCCCTTCCAGTTTAACTTCAAACTCACAACTTCTTTGAAATATGTGGGAGTCAATGCCAAGCTTTTCTCATTATCCAAGCGTTCAGGCTCCTCTCATTTGTCTTCCACTTATTAAATAACATTTCGGGCGTTGATGTTAATATGCGTCGATTTTCCTTATGTGTTGTCCATGGATAGCACCGTAAAGAGACGTGGTCCGTTGAATGGGACTTGTGAATAAAACATGAGCCTTTTACTAAATTATTTTATTCTTACACACTGATTTCACGTCCCTTGATTTTTGTTCTAACTAACCCTTCACAGGTGTTCACTTAAGAACTAATCCTCGAATGTAGCAGTGATTACTTTTTATTTACACACAGTTTTCAGCTGAGTTAGTAGGTTTTCTGTTGAACAAGTGTTTGCCGCGACAGAGATTTACACTGAGGTGAAAAATCGTGGAATACCTCCGAATATCGTGACGGAAATCCCTTTTTCCGGCTTCGTGCAGCAATCCGACGTGGCATGGACTCAACAAGTCGTTGCAAGTCCCATTCAGAAGTACTAATCCATGCTACCTCCGTAGCCATTCATAATTGCGCAAGTGTTACAGGTGCAGGTTGTTGTGCACGAAGTGCCCCCTACATTATGTTCCACAAATGTTCGCTGGGACTCACGTACGGTAGTCTGGGTGTCCAAACCATTCAATCGACTAGTCCAGAATGTTGTGAACAACTGTGACCCGGTGACACGGAGCACTGCCATCCATAAAAATTCCATCGTTTTTTTGGAAACATGAAGTCCTTGAATGACTACAAATAGTCTCCAAGTAGCTGAAGATAATTATTTCCAGTCAAAGATCGATTTAATTCCGTGTACACAAAGCTAACAACATGATGGAGTCAATACCAGCTTGTACAGTGGCTTGTTGGCAACCCTACCATCAGCTGTTAAGACCTGAAATCTGGACTCATCTGACCAGACTACGGTTTTCCAGTTGTCTAGGATACAACCGATGTGGTCGTGAGCCTAGGAGAGGCGCGGTGTTAGCAGAGGCAGTCGCATCGGTCGTCTGCTACCACAGTCCATTAACGGCAAATTTCGCCGTACTGTTCGGACTTACACGTTCATCGTACGTTATTTCATACAGTGTTGACTGCCTGTTAGCACTGACAACTCTACCGACACATCGTTGCTCTCGCTAGTTAACTGAAGGCCGTCGCTCCCTGCACTGTCCGTGGTGTGAGGTAATGCCTGACATTTCGTATTTTCGGCACGCTCTAGACACTGTGGATCTCGAAATATTGAATTCCCGAACAATATCCTTGATTCAATGTCCCATGCGTCTAGTTCCTACTACCATTCCGCTTGCAGATTGTGTTAATTCTTGTCTTGCGGCCAGGATCACGTCGGAAACTTTTTCACATGAATCACCTGAGTACAAATGACGGCTATGTCAATACACTGCCCTTTTATACGTCGTGTATGCGATACTACCGCTATCTGTACATGTGTATATCGATATCCCACGACTTTTGTTATCTCAGTGTACAGTCGAATTTCTGCTGTTACACCAGCTGAGATCTTTTTAGTTTACTAGGTGGGTGCTCTTGGGTACAGAGAGCAAAAAGGTTGTCATGGTACCAACTATGTCTGTAAGATGCAGTTTTTACACTTGTATAGTCAGTAGATGTATAAGATCTGTTGTGAGGATTATAGTTCCGGTTTTGTGTTAGCTTAACTCTTGTTAAACGCCCTACTTCCCCCCCCCCCCCTTACGCCCGCGTTTATTGACATACGGTCAGCTTTTATGTAAAGGGTAATGATTGAGGCTTTACAAACCGCGGCCATAGTCTCTTGTGAAACAGGTTGAAGAAAAAAAACCGGAAGGAGTTTAACAGCGCAAAATATATACACTACTGGCCATTAAAATTGCTTCACCACGAAGATGACGTGCTACAGACGCGATGCAAATGATTAGCTTTTCAGATCATTCACACAAGGTTGGTGCCGGTGGCTACACCTACAACGTGCTGACACTTGGAAAGTTTCCAACCGATTTCTCATACACAAACAGCTGTTGACCGGCGTTGCCTGGTGAAACGTTGTATTGATGCCTCATGTAAGGAGGAGAAATGCGTACCATCAAGATTCCGACTGTGATAAAGATGATGGTTCAGATTGCCCTGAGCACTATAGGACTTAACATCTGAGGTCATCAGTACCCTAGAACTTAAAACTACTTAAGCCAAACTAAGGACATCACACACATCCATGCCCGAGGCAGGATTCGAACCTGCGACCGTAGCAGTCGCGGGGTTAAGATTGAAGCGCCCAGAACCGCTCGGCCACACAGTCCGGCCCTTTGATAAAGGTCGGATTGTAGCCTATCGCGATTGCGGTTTATCATATCGCGATATTGCTACCCGCGTAGGTCGAGATCCAATAACTGTTAGCAGAATATGGAATCGGTGGGTTCAGGAGGGTAATACGGAACGCCGTGCTGGATCCCAATGGCCTCGTATCACTAGCAGTCGAGATGACAGGCGTCTTATCCGCATGGCTGTAACGGATCGTGCAGCCACGTCTCGATACCTGAGTCAACAGATGGGGACGTATGTAAGACAACAATCATCTGCACGAATAGTTCGAAGACGTTTGCAGCAGCATGGACTATCAGCTCGGAGACCATGGCTGCGGTTACCTTTGACGCTGCATCACAGACAGGAGCGCCTGCGATGGTGTACTCAACGACGAACCTGGGTGCACGAATGGCAAAATGTCATTTTTTCGGATGAATCCACGTTCTGTTTACAGCATCATGATGGCCGCATCCGTGTTTGGCGACATCGCGGTGAACGCATATTGGAAGCGTGTATGCGTCATCGCCGTACTGGCGTATCCCCTGGCGTGATGGTATAGGGTGCCATTGGTTACACGTCTCGGTCACCTCTTGTTCGCGTTGACGGCACTTTCAACAGTGGACGTTACATTTAAAATGTGTTACGACCCGTGGCTGTACCCTTCATTCGATCCCCGCGAAACCCTACATTTCTGCAGGGTAATGCACGACCGCATGTTGCAGGTCCTGTACGGGCCTTTCTGGATACAGAAAATGTTCGACTGCTGCCCTGGCCAGCACATTCTCCAGATCTCTCACCAATCTGAAACGTCTGGTCAATGGTGGCCGAGCCACTGGGTCGTCACAATACGCCAGTCACTACTCTTAATGAATTGTGGAATCGTGTTGAAGCTGCATGGGTATCTGTACCTGTACACGCCATCCAAGCTCTGTTTGCCTCAATGCCCAGGCCTATCAAGGCCGTTATTACGGCCAGAGGTGGTTGTTCTGGATATTGATTTCTCAGGATCTGTGCACCCAAATTGCTTGAAAATGTAATACATGGCAGTTGTAGTATAATGTATTTGTCCAATGAATACCCGTTTATCATCTGCATTTCTTCTTGGTGTACATTCTTCTAAAGCCGCTTTGGTAGAGTGTCGACATGCATGCTACCAGACTCAACCGAAAATCGTGTGGTTCATAACATGCAGCTCAGATTTATCTTATGCGGCTATGGGAGTAAAATCTTCAACGTCACACTTGGTTCAGAGGGATATTCGAATACAGTCATGAGGATGGTCAGTGCCTGAAGAAAATATTTAAGGTATGACTAATAAATAGATAAATACGTTGCTGCTCCTAAAAAGAATCTGCATGCTACAAACTACATTCTGTGTCCCAGCAGTTTGTGTTATAGAAATGTGTCCTTCTGCTGTGAAAAATTTTGTCAGATTCGATCAACTCTGTGGCAGACGACGTGCAGTTCCCTGTAGGCGTGCTATTGCAGTCCACAGAACAGTGATGTATGCGATGTTTTAACACAACAGAAATAATCAGCGATGGCGGCCGAAGACTTCCGGCGCAAGATGTCAACGTCGTTTCGCAATCAGCCATGTCAAAGAGAGGGGAAGAACAGACAGAGGTTCAAGGCACTGTCTTGCCCTTGAAATGGAAAGGTGTCTCTAAAACACGGAAGAATCAGCAGTGATTAACGGCATGAGGACGCAAAAGGCTATGCAAATAACTGCATTAAAGAAAGATAATGTGACGTGTCATGCTGATCTCCCCAGTGGCAAAAAGCTCCGGAACTAGCCCCGATTCGGATTTACGGGAGGGGACATCCAAGGGTGAGATGAGCATGAGAAAAATGTTTAATAACTAACGAATGGATTACGTTCTAGGAGCCAGGGTGTGGAATATCAGAAATCTGGACGACGCAGGGAAGCTAGAAAATCTGGAAATGGAAATGCTAAGGCTTACTCTAGATATAGTGGGGGTGAGTGAAGTGAAATGGAAATATTTCTTGTCAGATGATTATAGGGTCCTATCAGCAACAGCAGGAAATAATATAAACGGAATACGATTCATTATGAATTAGAAGATAGTGGGATATTGTGAACAGTTCTGTAACAGGATTGTTCTCGTCACATCACAATCGATAGCATAGCAACACTGGCAACATTAGTTCAGGTACACAGACCGACGTCGCAAGCAAAAGAGGAAGAGACGAAGTATATCAAGATTATGAACGTATAATTCAGTACATATAGGGAGGTGAAAATCAGATAGTCATGGGGGTTGGAAAGCGGTTGTAGGGAAAGGAGTATAGAAAGCGGCCACAGGAGAACATGGGCTATGTAGTACGCGTGCGAGAGAAGTAAGTTTAATTTTCTACAGTAAATTTTAGACAGTAATAGCGAATACAAAATTCGCAAGTGCAGGAGGTATACTTGGAAAAGGCCGGGAGTATACATCTTTTCAGTTTGTTTATATCAAGGTCAGGCAGAGATTCCGAAATCAGATACTGGATTGTAAGGCGTACCCAGGAGCAGATGTAGTCTCAGCTCACTACTTTGTAATGATGAAGAGTAGGCTGAAGTTTAAGGAAGGAATCAGAAAGAACGAATGTGCAGCGAAGTGGGATACGGAGGTACTGAGGAATGGAGAGATATGGTTGAGGTTCTCTGACGCAATCCGCCACATGGTGCCTTAAACCGCGCGGCCACTCCGCGCGGCCCGTTCTCAGGTATTTCATCCTCAAATTAAGGGCCATATTTGATACTAGTAGATTTCACTTGGCAAGGCATGCTCTCTTTTCCAGAGGTAGTCTACTAAGTTTCTTGCTGTTCTCACTTCTGCTGCTTCTCATTACTTTCGTCTTTCTTCGATTTACTTGAGCCGTGGCGTTTTACTGGCGCGCCAGCGTATTTTGCAAGTATCTTGCCTTCGCGCTTTTATCTTTGCTTGTGACGAGTCCTGTATCTTTCCTGCCGTATCTTCGCCTGAGAAGTTAACAGGAGGCTCTCGAGAAGAACGTGACAGTTGGCGTTCGATGTTACCTGAGGCCAGAGTGCGCTTGTGGTGGAGAGGGAACCGACCACGTGTGTGGGTCAGCTTGGTGGAGAGGCTTTACTGTCACCTGTGAGGAGGCTTGTTGCTGCCTTGGGTCGCGTGCTGCTAGTTCTGGACACGGCTGTCTACGGTCGTCCGCTGCCTTATTACCGCCTGCTGTACCCCACGCAAGCCATATCGGACGTCCAGCGAAAAGTTAAGTGAATTTGTCCGTGATAAGTTACCGCAGATTTGTCAGCATTGCTGTAGTGCTTTAAAATATATTGAACATTTTTATTTGGCTTATGCCATAATGAACTTCCTGTGGTGTGAATGCATTCTGTGGATCCACTATTGGGTGTATTGCAGAATCTTGGTTGTATAAGTTCTGAAGATGTTCAGAGTGATATCCCATGTTTTAAGCCTTAAATGTAAAAAATCATTTTACCACCAGATGTATATGCCTCATTGTATTGCCACAACTAATCCAAGATTCAGTATTTTTCATTGAAAATAGATGTATATATTTGTTAAAACTGATTTTTTGCCTTCATCTGTCACCTGTTCTACAGTGTACTTACATTTGGAATTTGATTAGCTGTGTCGGCATGGTCGTCATTCCGGAGGAGAAATGTTTGTAAATATTAATCGAAACATAAAGTACTTGATCTTAAAAAAGGCAGTGTGCCGTTTTATTGGTGAATAATTTAACCTGTGATTTAATATCTTTTGGTGGTTGTTTACATTGTCCCGCGGGCCTGTTCTGTGCCGTTTTAAATGTTACAGCTGACTGGTGTTTTGGAGTAAGCGCTACGTTTCCACCTAGGGGTACCGGGGCTGCGAAATCCTGGGTAGCGGGAGGTGACTCCAGATCGAAGCTCGAGAAATGGGTCTTGTTCGAACTGCCGGCTTCCGCCTTCCGCCTTGGCTTCTCCAAGTTAATTTTTCGTTCCGCCTTCGAGCGACCTGGCGTCACTCCTCGCTAATTAATTCTGGTGATAATTATGTTTACTCGGGTTGTTGTTGTTGTTGTTGTTGTTGTAGTCTTCAGTCCTGAGCCTCGATTGATGCAGCTCTCCATGCTACCCTATCCTGTGCAAGCTTCTACATCTCCCTATACATACTGCAATCTACATCCTTCTGAATCTGCTTAGTATATTCATCTCTTGGTCTCCCTCTACGATTTTTACCCTCCACGCTGCCCTCCAATACTAAATTGGTGATCACTTGATGCCTCGGAACATGTCCTACCAACCGGTCCCTTCTTCGTGTCAAGTTGTGCCACAAACTCCTCTTCTCCCCAATTCTATTCAGTACCTCCACATTAGTTATGTGATCTACCCATCGAATCTTCAGTGTTCTTCTGTAGCACCACATTTCGAAAGCTTCTATTCTCTTCTTGTCCAAACTATTTATCGTCCATGTTTCACTTCCATTCATGGCTACACTCCATACAAATACTTTCAGAAACGACTTCCTAACACTTAAATCTATACTCGATGTTAACAAATTTCTCTTCTTCAGAAATGCTTTCCTTGCCATTGCCAGTCTACATTTTATATCCTCTCTACTTCGACCATCATCAGTTATTTTACTCCCCAAATATCAAAATTCCTTTACTACTTTAAGTGCCACATTTCCTAATCTAATTCCCTCAGCATCACCCGACTTAATTCGGCTACATTCCATAATCCTCGTTTTGCTTTTGCTGATGTTCATCTTATATCCACCTTTCAAGACACTGTCCATTCCGTTCAACTGCTCTTCCAAGTCCTTTGCTGTCTCTGACAGAATTACAATGTCATCGGCGAACCTCAAAGTTTTTATTTCCATGGATTTTAATGCCTACTCCGAATTTTTCTTTTGTTTCCTTTACTGCTTGTTCAATATACAGATTGAATAACATCGGGGAGAGGCTATAACCCTGTCTCACTCCCTTCTCAACCACTGCTTCCCATTCATGACCCTCGACTCTTATAATTGCCATCTGATTTCTGTACAAATTGTAAATAGCCTTTGACTCCTTGTATTTTACCCCTGCCACTATTAGAATTTGAAAGAGAGTATTCCAGTCAACATTGTCGAAGGGTTTCTCTAAGTCTACAAATGCTAGAAACGTAGGTTTGCCTTTTCTTAACCTTTCTTCTAAGATAAGTCGTAAGGTGAGTATTGCCTCACTTACTCGGGTATTTATTATATTTATTAAACTTTATCTCAAGAGCGACATACAATTGTGAATTAATTTTAAGCAGTCAGGCGCATAATTGTTAATGATTTTCAAATTTTCTTATATATGAGATAGACCTTGTTTCATAAGATATTGGTAGCAGATTAAGATATTGTTGTTTTGAAGGAAATTGTTTATATGATTGTTAAATGAAACGAGTGATAACAAACGGGATCCAGTCCCTCCTATTTGTTTCCCTATTCCGCAGTAGATTAACGTACCATTACTCTCAGTCAATACTCTGTACTCATTCAACGGATCCCGTATTTGTTCCTCACATTCGATGAGGATAGCAACGTCATCAGGTATTCCTGATATCCTTTCACCCCGAATTTTAAACCCGCTCCTGAACGCTTCTTTTATTTCCATCCTCACTTCTTCGACATATAGACTGAACAGTAGGGCCGGAAGAATACATCTCTGTCTTACACCTTGTCTTACACCCTGTTTAATACGAGGACTTCGTCCTTCTAGTCTTATTGTTCCTTCTTGGTTCTTGTACATATTGTATACTATCCTCCTTTCCCTATAATTTTCCCCTATTTTTCTCAGAATTTCGTACATCTCGCACCATCTCACACTGCCGAACGCATTTACAGGTCGAAGGAACCTATTAACGTGTCTTGATTTTCTTTCAGTCTTGCTTATCAAGCGCAACGTCAGAAGTGCCTCTCTGGTGCTTTTCCTTTTCCTAAAACCAATCTTAGTCATCTAACACATCCTTAGTTTTCTTTCCCAGCTTTCTGCAAATTATTCTTGTCAACAACTTGGATGCATGAGTTGATGCGCAATAATTCTAGTGCCTGTTGGCTCCTGCTATCCTCGGAAGTGTTTGGATGATGTTTTCCGAAAATCTGATGCTATATCGCCAGTCTCATATATTCTACACACCAACGTAAATATTAGATTTATATGCACTTTTAGAAATTCCGATGGAATGCTATGTATCCCTTCCGCCTTATTTGATATAAAGTCTTCCAAAGCTCTTTTAAATTCTGAATGTAAAACACGATTTCTTATCTCTTCCCTGTCAACTCCCGCTTCTTCATCCCTTCCGCTCGTAGGGACCTTTAATTACTCTTTCCACTTATCCTTTATGTCCTCTGCATGTAACTGTGGAATTCCCACCGCACTCTTAATGTTACCGAAGACTGTTTTGACTTTCCTACTTGCTGAGGCTGTCCTTCCGACACTAATATCTTTTTTGATTTCATCACATTTTTCGTATACCCTTTTCACCTTAGTTTCCTTGCACTTCCTATTTATTTCATTCTTAAGCGACTTGTATTTCAGTATTCCTGAATATGTTGGAACATTGTTGTACTTCCTTCTTTCATCGATCAGCTGAATTATTTCTTCTGTTATCCGTGGCTTGTTCGCAATTACCTTCTTTATTCCTATGTTTCAATTAATTGCGAACTTCTGTGACTGTCCTTTTTAGAAATCACCACTCCTCTTCAATTGAACTGCCTGCTGAACCATTCATTATTGAAGTATCTATAGTATCAGAGAACTTCCAGCATATCTGTTCATTCCTTAGTACTTCTGTATCACACTTCCTTGCGTATTGATTCCTGCCGACCAATCTCTTAAACTTCAGCGTACTCTTCCTCACTATTAAAATGTGATCTGAGTCTATATCTCCTCCTGGGTACGCCTTACCATACAGAATCTGATTCCGGAATCTCTGCCTGATCGTGATGTAATCTAACTGAAATCTTCCCGTACCTCCAGGCCTTATCCGAATATATGTCCTGTTCTTGTGATTCTTGAACCGAGTATTCGCTATTATTAGTTGAAATTTATTGTAGAACTCAATTAGTCCTTCTCCTCTGTCATTCCTACTTCCAAGCCCGTATTCTCCTGTAAAAATTTCTTCTACTCCCTCCCCTACAACAGCATTCCAAACCCCTATGATTATCAGATTTTCATCACACTTTACGTACTGAATTTCCTGTTCAGTATCCTCATATACTTTCTTTACCTCTTCATCTACAGCTTGCGACGTCGGCATGTATACCTGAACGATCGTAGTCAGTGTTGGTTTTCTGTCGATTCTGATGACAACAAACCTCACTGAACTGTTCACAGTAACTCACTCTCTGCCCTACATTCCTACTCATAACGAATCCTCTTCCCATTTTACTATTTTCCGCTGCTGTTGGTCTTACGCTACACTTATATGACCAGAAATCCTTGTCTTCTTTCCATTTCACTTCACTGACCCCAACTGTATCTAGATTGAGCATTTACATATCCCTTTTCAGATTTTCTATCTTCCCTACCACGTGAAACTTCCACGCCCCGACTCGTAGAACGTTATCGTTCATTGGTTATTGAATCTTTTTCTCATAGTCACCTCCCCCGTGGGAGTCCCCTCCCGGAGATCCGAATGGGAGGCTATTCTGGAATCTTTTTCCAATGGAGACACTTTTTCAGTTACTTTTTAAATTACAAGCCACATGTCCGGTGGATACACATTATGTGTCATTAATGAAGTGATTTTTATTGTCTTCTGCATCCGTATACCGCTGATCATTCCTGATTCTTCTACCTTTAGGGGCATTTTCACTGTTTAAGTAGTGGCGTGGTTTGACCCCACGACTAATGAAGTTTTGATTACTAATCAAAGACGCTACCCGTAGGCACGGCTCTATTATGTAATGTAAGAAAGTTCCATATCATCTTGCTGACCAGGTGTAGTATTGAACGCCTTTCTTCCTAAGGAAACTGTTTGTAATTTTCAAATGATTAAAGTAACGAAATCTCTGAATATTTTTCCGTTTTCATTACATACGTTTTCTCCAAATTTGCCTATTATTTTGGGAATGGGGAAAATCTTATTTCTGTTGAATCTGTTTGAGATCATCTACGCCTGTGCAACACTAGTCGAATGCTTCGTACCATTTCATTACGGACGGACGCCACATTGCAAATAGTCCAAATACCGCGAGAATTTCATGGCGAATCTGTGTTTTGTTTACACGCCTTCCTACTTTAGTTATGTTACCTCTCTATCTCAATGGTACGATGTGAGGCATATTTTATCCGTACCGCAGCAGAATTCTGACTGCAATGCATCTCTCCAGTTGCGCGATAATCTTAGCGTGGGACGATATGTACAATTTACTTTAAGTAACTACGTTGCTTTTTAGTAACGAGACTTTATTTTTGTCACAAGTCTTTGACTAGTTTGATGCGGCCCTCAAATCCTTCTTCTCTGCCAACCTGCACATCTCACAACAGCACTTATACCCAAAATTCTTAATTTCACATACATATACAGGGTGCTACTTGAGCCAGCGTAGACAGAAAATTGTTTAACGTATGAGTACCCAACGCAATAGGAATGATGTTAAGATTGCGCGCGTAGATAGTAGTGTCGGCGTCCTGAGTAGCCGTTAGGCACCGGTACTGAAACGGCGACGATGGGCTGAAAAACATCGTCAGTGTACATTAGAGCTGTAGACAACCAACGTGGATCTGGGCAAGGTGAACAGCGCTTTACTTGTAAAACTGTTTTATCATAATAAAACCAATACTGTTGCTGTTCGCGAGTATCGACGCATTGAAGGGCTAGAGAGGCCCTCTTTCAGCATCGGGGTTGAAGAATATGACTCGAAACTTTTGATTAACTGGCAATTCGGAAACTGCTCCTGGGAGAGACCGGTGGCCAGCCGCGCCACAAATTATTGGTGAAGTTACTGTAGCCATGGTTGAGAATGCTGGACGCAATGTACGATTATCAGGCAGTGCACTAACAGTATCACAACAACTGAACATTCCATAGTCCATGGATGTTTCGCGCAGCAGTAGAACGATGTCCAATGCGGTTCTCTACTACCATGGATGTGGGTGGTCGTCACATTGAACAACGTTTGTTCTCTGGAATGTTAACATGGTACGCAATTAACATATTTTACCGCCTCATGATGTTGCATTATGATGAGTTTGGCTTTAGGAAAGGTTATGGAACCAGAGAGGCAATTCTGACGTTGCAGTTGATAATGGAACCAAGAGTAAAGAAAAATCAAGAGATATTTGGATTTGTCGATCAGAAAGGACTCTCTTGTCCAAGATAATCAACTGATATCAAACATAGGCCATAATTTGAGGAAGAATTTCTGAGAATTGTATGGTAGTGAAATACGGACTGTGGAAAAACCGGAACAGAAGAGACTTGAAGCATTTAAGATGTGGTGCTACAGATAAATAATGGCGCAATATGTTCGAAATTTTGAGAAAAATTGGAGTAAGCTATATGGTAAGCTGCGTAATATACAATATGTACAAGAGCCTAGAGGGGAATGATAAGAATGGGAGACCAAGAACGAAGTACTTAGATGAAAATATGTGTAAGACAGGGATGTAGTCTTTCACCCCAACTCTTAATTCTATACATCGAAACAAAGAAAGAAATAAAAGAAAGATTCACGAGTGGAATTAAAGTTCAAGGTGAAAGGATATAAACGATAAGATTTGCTGATAACATTGCTATCCTCAGTGAAACTGAAGAAAAATAACAGGATCGGCTGAATGGAATGAACAGTCGCATGGGCACACAGTATCGATTGAGACTAAATTGAAGAAAGACGAAAGTAATCAGTAGCAGCAGAAATGAGAACAGCGAAAAACTTAACATCAGTATTAATGGTCAAGAAATAGATGAAGTTAAAGAATCCTGCTACCTAGGCAGCAAAATGATCCTTGACGGGCGGAGCAAGGAGGGCATAAAAAGCAGACTAGCACTGACAAAAAGGACTCTCCTGTCCAAGAGAATCAACTGATATCAACCATACGCCATAATTTGAGGAAGAATTTCTGAGAATTGTATTGTAGTGAAACACGGACTGTGGAAAAACCGGAACAGAAGACAATTGAAGCATTTGAGATGTGGTGCTACAGATAAATGTTGAAAATTAGGACCTGTAAAGTAAGGAATGTGGCTGCGGAGAATCGAAGAGGAAATGAATACATGCTAAACACTGAGGAGAAGAAGAAGGTACAGGATGATAGGACAACTGTTAAGGTAACAGGGAATAATTTCCACGGTAGTAAAGGGAGCCGTGTTGGGTAAAAACTGTAGAGGAAGACAGACTGGAATACATCCAGCAAATAATTGAGTACATACTCTTCCGTGTATCCTTCCAAATGTTTCCACGAAGTTTCATTGTACGGTCACCCGTTTGTCACGGTGGCTGTCTCAGGTAGTGAAATATCAGTTCTAATCAATCGGGGGGCTTCTACTAACTCTTGCCTCATTCCGCATCTCAGCCTCCATATGGACGTCTTCAGCGGTCAAATTTCTATTGGTTGTACTCCTTTCTGTCTCTTGAATCCGTTTAACCGACGGTCCTCTGACCTTCTGATTGTCAGTCTGTGTTCAAATATAATCTTGGCTATTTTTTCTTACCAATACTTAATAAGTGTACAAGCCAAAAAAGTTTTCTGCGTTCTCTTTCATCCGTTATAATATCATCCTCTTGTGTTGTTTCCTTGACATCCTCAATTGGTTTATGTACCAACGGTAGATCCTTGATACTCGTCTTAGAAAGTCTATTTCTACAGCTTCGATCCTCTTGCAGCTCTTGTCCATAATTGCCCAGCACTCCGAACCATGTATGCTAACTGGCTCAATAAAGCTTTTACATATTCATGTTTTGTTGTTAATCTGATATTTTTGGACCACAAGGGTGTTAGATTTTGATATTGCCCTCCTTCCTGAGTGCAGTCTCTTTCTCAGGTCATCTTCAAAATTTACGCCTTGATTAATTATACTCCCTACGTACCTACAGCTTTCAAAGCTATTGTTGGCTACGTCGTTTGATATTTCAAGATCTACCGATTGCCTTCCCTTGGCTAAGTATTTTTCTTCCTTGATATTAAACTTCAATTCCAGTTTCCTGTATTCTTTTATTAATTTTCTCAGTATGTAAGAAATATCTTCTTCGTCAGTCGCAAGCGCCACCAGGTCATCTACTAGTGAAAGAGTATACACTGTCGCCTTACGACTGAATTCGCATTCTACTGCATTAATCTATCAGTACTGTCGCATTTACAGATATATTTTGAATAAACTTAGAGATAAACAACAGCTACGTTTTTATCAATTTTTTTATTCAAACGGTTCAGAGATGATAGATCCTACCCTTCCTCTTCCGTGCACACCTTTCTATGTATGTTATATACATTTCTTACATAAGGGGCAGTCAAAAGAATACGAGACGGATGCAAAAACGTAAATGCACACCACAACTGTTATGCATTTGTCCCACTGTGAGAGAAGGTGGCTTCATGGAAAAATGTTAGCGTTTGCCGAAGGAATCATGATTGTACCGTAGCAATCCGACAGCCACGAATGTCATTCTTCAGGGCTCCAAAATTATTTCAATGTTCGGGCCCACATGTTACTAACATTGTTTCGACTAAGCTGCAGAAGTTTTTCCATGCTCTTTCCGTATTTTTGGAGATCTGAAGAAAGACTTTCGTGGCCGTCGAATTACTTGGGACGAAGCGGTGCGCTCGTGGGTGTAATCATTTTTCCATGAAGTCACTGATCGTCTAGTTTTGCAGTGTGATAAATGTATTAACGGTGATGGTGATCACTTTTGAAATAATGAACAGGGGGACAGTAGCGCAGTCTTTGTCATAAAGTGAAACGAAGCGACTTATCTGATGTCAAACAGCATTTCCAAAATGGCTAAGTTTGTAAACTGTTCGTATGCCGCCGTTGTTAAAGTAAAGTACCGGGTGATCAAAAAGTTAGTATAAATTTGAAAACTTAATAAACCTCAGAATAATGTAGATAGAGAGGTAAAAATTGACACATATGCTTGGAATGACATGGGGTTTTATTAGAAACAAAAAAAAAAAAACTTCACAAAATGGCCGACGGATGGCGCTGGACAGCGTTTCAAAAGATGACGGAAGATTGGTTGAGAAACGTGTTGTGGCCCGACGAAGCTCATTTCACGCTCCGAGGGTCTGTCAACGCCCACAACTGCAGCTGCAGAATTTGGGCTACCGAAAATCCTAGAACTGTCGTGGAAACTCCATTGCACGACGAGAAAGTCATGGTATGAGTTGGATTTACCACATCTACCGTTATCGGGCCTTTATTCTTCGAGAAAATGCGTGATTCTGGTTTAGTAACTGCTACCGTGACGGGTGAGAGGCACGCCGATATGTTACAGAATCGCATCATCCCCAGCCTGGCTGATAAACACCTGCTGGAACGTACGATGTTTATGCAGGATGGCGCTCCACCCCATACTGCTAGACGTGTGAAAGATCTCTTGCACGCTTCGTTTGGTCATGATCGTGTGCTCAGCCGCCACTTTCGTCATGCTTGGCCTCCCAGGTCCCCAGATCTCAGTCAGTGCGATTATTGGCTTTGGGGTTACCTGAAGTCGCAAGTGTATCGTGATCGACCGACATCTCTTGTAATGCTGAAAGACAACATCCGACGCCAATGCCTCGCCAAAACTCCGGACATGCTTTACAGTGCTGTTCACAACATTATTCCTCGACTACAGCTATTGTTGAGGAATGATAGTGGACACACTGGCTATTTCCTGTAAAGAACATCATCTTTGTTCTGTCTTACTTTGTTATGCTAATTATTGCTATTCTGATCAGATGAAGCGCCATCTGTCGGACATTTTTAAACTTTTGTATTTTTTTTGGTTCTAATAAAACCCCATGTCATTCCAAGCATGTGTGTCAATTTGTACCTCTCTATCTACATTATTCCGTAATTTATTCAGATTTCAAATTTAAACTGACTTTTTGATCACCCGGTATACCTGGATGATGCTATAAAAAACCGGCGTCGAGGCAACTATGGTGTATTTGTCGACATAGATGAGAGGGGTGAACAACGGCTGTGGAGTTGTGCACAGGCAAATGCAACTGCTGAGCAACGATCGCAGAGATGGACCAAGGGGCTACCAACAGTGTCTCCTCAACGACCGTTCAGCGAACGTTGCTGTGTTTGGGTTTCCGCAGCGGTTGGTTGGTTCATACACCCTTGCTGACTGCTGTTCATAGACGACGAAGACTGCAGATTACACGCCAGTGGCGCAACTGGACTTCCACTGAGTGGTAACAGTACTCTTTCCCGATGATTCAAGTTTTATGTTCCATCGGACAGATGACTGTTGCCGTGTATGCCGTGAAAATCTGAAAGCAAGCACCCCTCAACAGTCGTCGGAAGGGTCCAGGCCGCAGGGCATTTCCAGGGTTATTTCGACATTCGAATAGCACAGTGGATCAACAGAAGTCTGCATCTATCCTTGTGAACCATGTCCACTCCTATATGGAGTTCGTTTCTCCTCGGCACGATGGCATCTACCATCAGGACAATGCAAAATGTCACCCGTCTCTCAGTGTGTTTGAGTGGTTCGAAGAATAACCAGGTTGAGGCTGCCGTACTGCCCTGGCCACCGAACACACCGAATTTAAACTCAATCGAGATTGTGAAGGACCACATGATCGAACTCTTCGCGCCATAGGTCTTTGAACCGAGAAACCCAGCGAAACTGACCACCGCACTGCAGTCGACTCCATATCCCTCTCGGTACCTCAGGGCACATCATCGACTCTCTTCTTGCACCTCTTGCAGTGGTCCGTGCTGCAAAAGGTGGTTATTCGGGCTTTCGACAGGTGGTCACATTAACGTGACTGAACAGTGTACATGACGATTGAAAATGGTTCAAATGGCTCTGAGCACTATGGGACCCAGGTCATCAGTCCCCTAGAACTTAGAACTACTTAAACCTAACTAACCTAGGGACATCACACACATCCATGCCCGAGGCAGGATTCGAACCTGCGACCGTAGCGGTCGCGCGGTTCCAGGCTGTAGCGCCTAGAACCACTCGGCCACGCCGGCAGGCTTGTACATGACGGGTCAGTGGCATGTAACTCCACTAATTCTAAGATTCAGATTTTTAGAGATATACGAAAACTAAATGTGTTTCCAAATTTGTTTCACAAGTTTTTTTTCTGTCTACTGCAGTTCTCAATTATTTCTTATGCTGCATAATCTATTCTGTCTTTCGTGCAAGTCTTTAATCCTATCGAGATACTTCAGGTACCATGGAAATTATTCCACAACGGTTGTTCAACCACGCTGTGCCTTCGTCTAGTCAGTGTTTTCCTCATATTCTGATTATATATTTCGATCCTCGATTACTCTGCAAACGACGTCATTTTTGATGTTAACAATCCGTTTATTTTTGTAGAGATATATGGCAGCTTCCTATCAGTACATCAACCTAAGAATAACGGAATACACTTGTAGCTGGGATTCACAGTCATAAGAAATTTTTTTGAAGGACATCATCTTTACGCCAGTGACTGTTATAATTATTTTGTATTACACTATTGCAATTTCGGCCTAAAGGCCATTATCAAGTGCTACTGAAAAATACAGAATGTTTATGAAAATTATTTTACAGGTTCATTATGTATCTCGACGTTATGACGATTACACAAGACATTTTCACTATGTAGCCATGTTACTTACATATTATGGCTTTAAGCCATGTCAGCGTAATGTAAGATGACACATTTGTGTGTTGTCAATCCTGTTGAATACATTCGTGTCGTTGTTACACAGTACGAGCACACGTATACAAACATCGTAAACCAACACAATCTGTAAATGCACATGTTCATTAACCCATCACTAGTCACACTTGCATTAGATCGCAGCTGCAGACTACTGTTTGCAGGCTACTAATAAACGTTTTGGCGCGTAAACGGATTACAGATATTGTTTTACTATTTGTGGAGTGCCATTGCAGTCCAACGACTGTGCTAGGAAGCAAAGAGGATGTCCTCGTTGCACAATTATGAAGTCTTAAACCACCATAGATAAACGTTAAGATTATACATCAATTTACATACATAAGGGTTACACATCATTATACATAAAATCTTTCAGAATAACTGCTACCTCTGGTGGTTTACCAGCAGTTGTTGAACAGCGTGGAGGGTAGTCAAATGTGAGTGGAGGAGAGTTTGTCCTACTTTGCAGGACGACTTGAGGAGCAGTTGAGAGCAGAAGAGAGGGTTAGGTGAAGAGGAGCAGAGGAAACAACGGACAGAACGAAGCAGCGTAGCGAAACAGCGACGCGAAACCAGCTTAAGTTTTCATACATGCAAAGCATTCGCGATGGAGAATTAATTCCGGAGGCTTGAGCGGTTGGGTCCTGCCCCCAACGGCCTGTGGCCCACACGACCGTGCCGAGTTGCGGGTAGCCCGCCACCAGGCGCGGCTTGGCGGCCTCCCCGTTCCGCATTGACGCTTTTCTTGCAGCTGCGGAGGAGCTTTGGCGGCCCATCGACACCCCCGCTCCGTCTGGCCAGCTTTTTTTCCCAGAATGCCATTTCTGAGGGGGCGCGGCATGAGGGAATATCGCACAGAGGCGGCGAGCGATAGAGGTCTCCGCTGCGGGAGAGTATAGTCGTGTCGCGTGCATTTTTAACGGTCTCTCAGCCAGCCTGCTGTCACGACAGGCTCCATCCTGTGGCAATGACGTCAACCTACGCCGCTGCAGCATCACGAATCGGCTCTAAGATCGGTCAGCATCCACCAGCCCCCTTGCTTGTGGGGGGCACTTCACACCCTGTTGCTCCTGCTCCATCTTCTCCGGGAGCAACAACCTCCCAACCATCGGGGACATCAGCTTCCCCTTCCCAGCCGGAGAAGCGTAAGACTTCTTCGGCTACTCTCGCCAGGAAGGGATCCCTTGGGGACCTCCCTTCGCAAGTTCCGACCAGCGGCACAGCAGACACCGGCAAGTGGCTCAAACAACCACCAGCCCCTGGTCGTAGGGCCTCCCAGTCCTCCTCCGTCCCTGAGACTGACCCTGTGAAGCCCTCTAAGCCCTCCAAGCCTGCACCACCGAAGGCACAACGGGAGAAACAGAAACATAACCAGAAGAAAGTCCCCAAGAATACCAACATTGCGGTGGCACCCGTTCCACCGCTTACTACAAGCTCCGCCTCGGAGGACGAGGTGGAGATTCTGGCGTCTGCTGAGGACCTCGATCTCGGCGGTCCCTCAGACGCCATGAATAGCACTAGCGCGGGTGCTCAATCGGAGGCAGCAGGTGACCCGGCGGCGTAATCTGCCTTCCCAGTCCCGTCACGCATTTCCCAGCCATGGACAACACCATCCTCCAGTGGAACTGCAGCGGTTTCTTCCACCATCTAGCTGAGCTCCGCCAACTCATCAGCCTTCACCCTTTCTTCTGCATTGCTCTCCAGGAAACTTGGTTTCCAGCAATGCGAACCCCCGCCCTCCGTGGCTATCGGGGTTATTATAAGAACCGAGCAGCTTATGAAAGGGTGTCTGGTGGCGTCTGCATATATGTCCTTCACACTCTGCACAGCGAGTCTGTCCCTCTCCAGACGCCATTAGAGGCTGTCGCTGTACGCGTGTGGACGCCACAGGCTGTTACCGTCTGCAGTCTTTACATTCCACCGGATGGTGATGTCTCGCAGCATGTCCTGGCTGCACTAGTCGCCCAATTGCCGCCACCTTTCTTGCTATTGGGCGACTTCAACGCCCATAACCCTCTGTGGGGTGGGTCAGTGGCAACAGGTCGAGGCGCCATCATTGAGCATTTAATGTCGCAGCTCGATCTCTCGCTGTTAAATGATGGTGCCTTCACACACTTCAGTGTGGCGCATGGCACCTACTCCGCCATTGACCTTTCAATCTGTAGCCCTGGCCTCTTACCGTCTGTACAATGGAGTGTGCATGATGACCTGTGTGGTAGTGACCACTTTCCGATCTTTCTGTCACTACCACAGCGCCACTCTTCTGGGCGCCCTAGCAGATGGGCTATGAATAAGGCTGACTGGGACTTGTTCTCCTCCACTGCCGCTTTTGAGCCTCTCTCTACTGATGACATTGATGCGGTGGTTCAATCGGTCACCACCGGCATCGTTACTGCCGCCGAATCTGCCATTCCCCGTTCTTCTGGGTCCCCTCGGCGGAAGGCTGTGCCTTGGTGGTCGCCTGCGATCGCTGAAGCGATTAAAGATCGCCGGCGGGCGCTCCAGCGTCACAAGCGACATCCCTCCATAGACCACCTTATCGCCTTCAAACGGCTGCGTGCGCGAGCCCGCCTCCTTATCCGCCAAGGCAAGAAGGAGTGCTGGGAGCGGTATGTGTCCTCCATTGGCCTCCATGTCACTCCATCGCAGGTCTGGGCCAAGATTCGACGCGTCTACGGCTATCGGCCACCTGTCAGCGTCCCTGCGCTCTCACTGAATGGAGCAGTTTGTACTGACTCCGACGACATTGCAAATCGCCTAGCAGAGCATTTTGCTATGAGTTCCGCTTCTGCGAATTACCCCCAGGCCTTCCGCTCCATTAAAGAGCGGATGGAACGTCGGAGCCTTTCGTTTCGCACCAACCACCTAGAATCTTAGAATGCTCCATTTAGTGAGTGGGAATTTCGCAGTGCCCTAGCTGCTTGCCCTGATACCGCTCCTGGGCCAGATGGCATCCACTGTCAGATGCTGAAACACCTTTCAGTGGACTGCCAGCGGCGCCTTCTCGATCTTTACAACCGTCTTTGGGTCGAGGGGGAGTTTCCGTCGCAATGGCGGGAAGGCATTGTCATCCCCGTTTTGAAACCTGGAAAGAACCCTCTGGAGGTGGACAGCTACCGTCCCATTAGCCTCACCAACGTTCTTTGCAAGTTGCTTGAACGGATGGTGAGCCGGCGCTTGAATTGGGTACTGGAGTCTCGGGGCCTTCTGGCTCCGTCTCAGGGTGGGTTCCGTCAAGGCCGCTCCGCCACCGACAATCTGGTGAGCCTGGAGTCGGCCATCCGTACTGCCTTTGCCCGCCGTCAGCACCTGGTCGCTGTCTTTTTCGACATGCGGAAGGCGTACGATACGACATGGCGTCATCACATCCTTTCTACGCTTCATGGATGGGGTCTTCGGGGTCCTCTGCCAATTTTTATCCGCAATTTTCTGTCGTGTCGTACCTTCCGCGTGCAAGTCGCGGCCTCGTATAGTTCCTCCCACGTCCAGGAGAACGGTGTGCCACAGGGTTCTGTTTTAAGTGTCTGTCTGTTTTTAATAGCCATTAATGGGCTTGCTGCGGCCGTGGGAAATTCTGTCTCCGCTTCCCTGTATGCTGACGACTTTTGCCTTTACTACAGCTCTACAGGCATTGCAGCTGTTGAACGTCAGCTACAGGGCGCTATCCGTAAGGCGCAGTCTTGGGCTGTAGCGCATGGGTTTCAGTTTTCGGCAGCCAAGACCTGCGTTATGCATTTCTGCCGGCGACGTACTGTCCACCCGGAGCCGCAGCTTTCTCTTAACGGCGAACTTCTTTCGGTGGTGCAATCACACAGGTTTTTGGGGGTGGTTTTCGATGCCCGATTGACTTGGCTGCCTCATATTCGGCAGCTCAAACAGGCGTGTTGGCGGCATCTCAATGCACTGCGATGTTTGAGTCACACGCGATGGGGCGCCGACCGCTCTACCCTGTTACGGCTCTACCAGGCGTTAATCCAGTCCCGTCTGGATTATGGGTGCCTGGCATATGGCTCAGCATCCCCGTCTGCGTTGCGGGTGCTGGACCCAATTCTCCACAGCGGGATACGCCTTGCCACTGGTGCTTTCCGCACCAGCCCTGTGGACAGCTTACTAGTGGAGGCAGGTGTCCCTCCACTGCGGTTCCGACGCCAACAATTACTGGCTGCTTATGCTGCCCATGTTTTTAGCTTGCCCGGGCATCCAAATTACCGTGTGCTGTTCCCACAGTCGGTCGTCCATCTGTCAGAGCGTCGGCCCCGGTCGGGTTGTCCGATCGCCGTACGCGTTAAGGAGCTTCTCTCCGGGCTTGGATTTTTCCCTGTTCCACCTCCTTTCCGGGCCACTTTGCGTACACCCCCATGGTGTTGTCCTCGCCCTTGCCTTCGGCTCGACTTGGCACAGGGCTCGAAGGACTCGGTCCCTCCAGAGGCCTTCCGCCGCCGCTTTTCTTCCATCCTGGCCACGTATGAGGGCTCTGGAATTGTTTACACCGACGGTTCGATGGTTGCTGGTCGTGTCGGGTATGCGCTAACTCTAGGGGACCATTCCGAACAACGTTCCTTGCCGGATGGCTGCAGCGTTTACACTGCTGAGCTGGTCGCCATCTTTCGTGCCCTAGAGTATATCCGCTCCTGCTCAGGTGAGTCCTTCGTTATCTGTAGCGATTCCCTGAGCAGTTTACGAGCTCTCGACCAGTGTTTTCCTCGTTCCCGTCTGGTGGTGGCTATCCAGGAGTCCCTGTCTACTCTTGACCGTTGCGGCCGCTCTGTGGTCTTTGTTTGGACCCCAGGCCATGTTGGGATCCCTGGGAATGAGAATGTTGACCGTCTGGCAAAAGAGGCCACAAATACATCATCTCTTGATGTTGGCCTCCCAGAGACTGATTTGCGGGCAGTCTTCCGCCGCAAAATTTTGGCGCTATGGGCCGATGAATGGCGCGACCTGACGACGCGCAACAAACTTCGGGCCATCAAAGGGGCTACCGGTGTGTGGCGCTCCTCCTTGCGGGTCTCTCGCAAGGAGTCTGTTGTCCTCTGCCGGCTGCGCATTGGGCACACGTGGCTGACGCACGGCCACTTATTGCGCCGTGAGAACGCACCTCTCTGTCGCTGCGGCTCCGTTTTATCTGTGGTCCATATTTTATTGGAGTGTCCGCTTTTAGCTGTGCTCAGGCAGTCGTTCGCACTGCCTGACACGCTCCCTGCCCTTTTATCTGATGACTCTGTTATGGCTGGCTTAGTTTTACGTTTTATTCGGGCAGGGGGTTTTTATCATTTAATCTAAGTGTTTCTGTTTTACCTTGTTGTTTTGTGTTGATTCTGGCCTTTGGCCTCCGGTTTTAAACTGATTTTTTTTTAATGTGTTTTAAGTGGTTGGCTTTTCCTTTTTTATTTCTATGGTCGGCCAACCACCGTCACACTCTGTGTCATTTTAGTTTGTTTTGTCTGGTCTTTGTCTGTTTCTCTTGTTCTGTGTTGTCTTTGCTCTATTCTGTTTCTCGTTTTTATTCTCTGTGAGTGTTTTTAGTACTTGGAAAAAGGGACCGATGACCGTAGCAGTCTGGTCCCTTTAATCCCACCAACCAAACCAAACCAAACCAATGCTGCGACAGAATGTGCTGCACTTAGCCGTCAACTGCCCCTTGATTTATGTCACTTTACCACACAGCTTCCTCGCGCTATTTGAATGGCCCCACCTTAGCATCTAACAATACATTCTCAATTACATTATACCTCTAGGGTGATTATTAGGTACCACCCCGATATTAAACAACATAAACAACTTTGCTGGCAAATGACTACATAGTTGTTGTATACCAATCATGTGAGTTCACTTCTGTTCGTGTTGCATGACTGATATGTGAAGCAAATGCATCATGTGGATTCCACTAGGATGGTATAGGTTGGAATACTCCATTCGAATATGCAATAGAAAATACCTCTGGGAAAGAGTACATATTTTACCTGAGGATAGGGTGGATTACGGTATGTACGGAGGTGTGTAGGCAATCAATATTGGTGTGATATAGTCTCAAATGGTTCAAATGGGTCTGATCATTATGGAACCCAACATCTGAGGTCATCAGTCCCCTAGAACTTAGAACTACTTAAACCTAACAAACCTAAGGACATCACACACATCCATGCCTTAGGCAGGATTCGAACCTGCGACCATAGTGGTCGCGCGGTTCCAGACTGAAGCGCCTAGAACCGCTTGTCCACACCGGCCGGCGTGGTATAATCTCCATCATACACTGTACACTGACTGCAGTATGTTTTTTTTATATTTAGGACGTTCACATGTGATGGAGTTGTATATTAGCAGACGGAAATACCTGTGGTGGGGCTAGTAATTGACCTGAATATAAATAAATCTTACTTTTTTTCCCTTGAGTCATCAGTCTTCTAACTGGTTTATTGCGGACCCCACGAATTTGTCTCCAGTGCCAGTCTCTTCATCTCACATTAGCATTTGCAACCTAAGACCTCAGTTACTTGCTGGATGTATTCCAATCTCTGTCTTACTCTACAGTTTTTACCGTCTACAGCTCCCTCAGCTCCCTTTAGTACCATGGAAGTTAATCCCTATTGTCTTAAACAGATGTCCTATCATCCTTTCCCTTCTCCCTGTCAGTGTTTTCCAAATATTCATTTCCTCTGTGATTCTGCGCAGAACCTCCTCATCCCTTCCCTTATCAATTAACCTAATTTTCAACATTCGTCTGTAGCACTTCACCTCAAATACTTCGAGTCTCTTCTTCTGGTTTTACAACAGTTCATGTTTCACATCCACAGAATTCTGTGCTCCAAAAGAAACTTGCACATTAACAGGACTATAAATCTCCTACACTGTCACCAGAAGCGTTAACTGCAGTAAAATTTCTAACAGTAAACATATAGAGCGATCTGCAGTAGAAGTCATATATTGGGCTGGTATTGTTCTGTAGAATTGTTAAGTGTTGTAACCCAAACACTGAGAACCGATAAGTCGACTTATGTGTGGCAGGCGAGCAGCTGAAAATCCTGTCCGCATGTCACTTATCGATCCTAACACTAACACATCTTACACAAGAAACTAAACTACGTGAATGTACACTGTCCTAGTGGATAAATGCTGCTTGAGCAAAAATACAGTATCAAGGTCAGTCCACTCTCGTAGTCACGCGAGACGCGAGGAGGGACGGTGGGGGGAGGGGGGGGGGGCAAAAATAAAAAATGTTGTTATTAAACCCTAAATTTTTCCCTGCTCCTACAGCAGCTCTGAATTGCGTGTGGTTGAGACTGACGTTTGTAGCAGTCGCAGAAATGTAAATTACTGAATGGATAGTGCGTGTTGCAAGCTCTGTGATACTTTTACAATAGCTTTATTTTTCGCAAAACGCTGGGATGTCAACTAGACTCCGCCACCATTATGTATTTAGTGTAGTGATCATAGGAATACGAGAAAGGTGATTAGGACCTAATGATACATATTGATATACAATCATTTCATGGCCGCGAATTGTAGAAGCTATGCCTCAGATTTTCTTGGAAATAGCATCGTGTACTAAAGATGCAGTAGTCAGGCTTTCTTGATCACTGCACTGGAAAATACTCCCCCATATTCTTTCCATTAAAAAAGGAACCTATATCTGTTAACTCAGTCCTTACATGTGTGAGTGCAACAGAAACGGAGAAGTCGGTATACCGTTACGACATATCCCACACTGTGCACTATATAGTGGTTTGCGGAATATATATTTAGAAGTAGGCTCTTATTTCTAGGTGGGCTACGACACCTATAGGCTATAGCAATTTGTGGGGGGTCGCGAGTTGGAGCTAAACGTAGATTAACGTACCTATTGGTCCTAAAATAGCAGAAGAGATCTGGTACTGTTCTATTGCACCACTGACTACAAATCACTTGAAAAGCACCAGTCGTAAAATATCTGGGCATAAGCATTCACATGGATGTGAATTTCTTTCTGTATATTAATGTAATAATTTTTTTCATTGTGATAGCTCTCTACATGGCCATGGTCAGATAGAGGGCTAAATAACATAACTAATGGAACAGGGATCTAAGTAAGCAACGGGATTTCGAGAGGATTAACAGGGTTCTCTGACTGGGCTGGGATATCTAGAGCCCGTCTTACTCGTGGAAATCAGACAGATGCAGATGCTCTATAACAAAGACTGAAAGACCCATGAATGGTGACATAATGGCGATAAGTGGTAATCTGACAAAAGGTGGGCTGGGACGTGATCTTTGGCGGTAGACCTGGAAGACTTGACAATACTGAACGTGAGGTGATGGACATCCCTGACGTGTTATTATCATCGATGTTGTTTATTATAGCGTTAAATATCGTCAATTATAATCTTTGTAAGGCATTGAAATCTCTATGCCTCGACCTTGGGCATAGAATTTTGTTATGATATAGCTTCTATCTATTAAAGCATAGTTAACATTAGGAACAGTCGGGCACAGCCAGCCATGACTGCTTTTTTCCGACGTACTTCGTTTTTTGTTTTTAATTCTGAACTCGAATTTGCAAAGCATACAAAATATGAAATAAAAATTTGTACGTGCAAGTCAAAATCCCTTTCGTTAACACACCTACATTTACTAACAAACTCGGCTCTTTGCATGAACTTCGGGCATTCCCACTAGAACCACCACTGTCAGTTACGGTATAGCTCCAGAGACAACGCACCCCATTTTCGCAGCAGCGTCAGGTGTTCTGAATTCATACTGATGTTTGCATCTATCAGCTTGTGATCTTTGGCAATCGATTACGTATTTATTCCTCGCTATCTAAAATAGTCGATCCTGAAGACAACCGTCTCCACCTACAGTACCAAATGAAGGTATAACAGAGTAGATTTCCATACCGGATGTTTCAATAAAATCTTTATTCACCTTCAAGGCTATTTACAATAGCTCCCTATATATTGACAGTTTTATTATATGTGACTGCTTAAGACGTCTATCGGACGGTTTGCGACGCTGTTTGTACAATAATCTCGAATGTCACAACAATGTTTTACAAGGGGCTGTGGGGCGGTGGGTGGAATAATTTTAATGTTCCTATTATTTATTTAATGCTGTTGTTTTCCGTTCTCAACACTGGCTCTCTAACTGCAATATTGGCAACCAGAAAGTGATTAGCCTAACGTGAAGCCTGTAATTAGAATTCCTAGTGCCCGCTTCATCTGAGAAATACATTTATAGCTACAGCTTATAGCTCTGAGGAATTAGGAGATTGTCTGGGATTTATAATCAAAAACCATTCTATCTAAAATGTTCACTATATTCTGAAAGTTACAGACCAAAAAGAATCCACACAATCCAACTACCAGAGCATTTCAGAGTCTAATGCGCTGATGCAACTATAACTGTTCAAATTAAATGTTTAAGTGAATGCTCGCCATAATTTGATGATGATGTTCATCAAACGCCACGCTAATAATGGTAGAATGTCTGTCCTGCGGCGGCACGTGAAAATACGACATACGCAAACTAAAGATAGATCATTAACGTCATCCCAAAATTAACACTTCACTCGAAAACGATTTCATGGTTACGCATATCCCGAGTAACTTATTACTGCATCCGAGGCTGTTTATATCAATGCGACGCGACTCCCGGCACAGGTGGTGCGCTAATCAGCGTCTGGAGAGAACTGGGGATGGCTAGGGAACGCCTGATCAAATCTGCTCTCCCGACTAGCTGCTGGGCTAGTAATGCACCACTTTAAGTTATCGAATAAATCATTGCTCCCTTTGCTGATGGCCGATGAAGCTTTCAATTTAATTGTGCAATCAGCACACAGGTAAGTAATCATAATAAAAGTCTGACGTGGCTAAGTCAAATATTTTGGCCGAGAGAATTAATTTAATTACACTACACGCAGTAGACGAGCTGTGAACTTGCTCTTTGGAGATACGCTATCGCTATAGTTTTATAGTTATTCAAATGAAACTTCTCACATCTTTATGAGTATAGCGGATCTCCCTTCTACTTAAATTTAAACATCCTAACTTTATTTATTCGCCTACTTAATCTATCTTGCTTCCTTAATTTCTAAGACAAAAACCAGAAAATCATGAATTTCCACAAAAATTTTAATTTGTGAGATCCAGAATACTTTTTCTACTAAACTATCATGCAAAAGGAATCTAAATATAAATTTTTAAGTTTCTAACTCTTTTCTGTTGCGCCAATGATTTTTACAGAAAAATGTCCAAAATTCGAAAATGGTTAAAGTTATTGAACTGATATTCAACACATATTGATTTAGTATTACTCCTGACATGCTAGAAACGTTTCAGGTTATTTACTTGATTTTTAAAGTATTGCGCAACATTTATGACGTCAGAGCTAGTTACCGCGGACTGGCTGGCACACAATGGAAAGACTGATGTGAATTTTATAAGGCGTGAGTAGGCTGCTTCCCTACAGGGCGTTCAAAAATAAATGCTACACATTATTTTTTCGGCCATTTTCGGTCGAAGAAATACGGAATTTGCTGTGGGACATCGAGGAATATCGACGCTCTTCCCCCCTCCTTTCATGAAATTCCGACAGGTTGCTCCGCTAGATATAGTCTTCAAAGTAGCGTCTGTAATGGGGGGCGTTCTAAGGCTAGAGCTGTCAGTGAGTTTCTTTTGGCGGAAAACCAGAGCGTCATATATATTCACAGAGGTTGCAGAATGTCTACGGAAACCTGTCAGTGAACAAAAGCGCGGTGAGTCGTCGGGCGAGGCGTCTGTCATCAACAGAACAACGTCAGGCAACCCTGTCTGATCTCAGCTTGCCGGCCGGCCTTACGTAACTGTGAGTGCTGCATTGCTGGAACGTGCGGAGAGTCGCATTCGAGGCGATCAACGGATCACAATCAAACACCTCGTTTCACAACTGGGCGTATCTGTTGGTAGTGTTGACACACTCGTCCACCGGTTGGGGTTCCTTGGCACCTAACAGAAGACTATAAAGAGAAAGGAGGACCAGCTATGCGGAATTGCTTACACCTTACCAGGCTAACCGTGACAATTTTTGTTGAACATCGATACTGTAATCCATGGAGTGGCGCTATACAGCCCCTCAGGCGACATTATGGCGGTATTCTGGGATTCGGAATGGGTTATTCTGTTTGTTGTCCTCCATCATGGGGCAACGATCAACTTTGAAGTGTATTGTCCTACCCTCAAGATGTTGAAGAAACTAGTTTAGCGTTTTCGTCGCCGCTAAAATGCAAACGAACTTCTCCTTCTCCATGAAAACGCAAGGCCTCGTTCAAGTCAGCACACCCGAGCGGAGGTCACAAAAACTTCATTGGACTGCCGGCCGCTGTGGCCGAGCGGTTCTAGGCGCTTCAGTCCGGAACCGCGCTACTGCCACGGTCGCAGGTTCGAACTTGCCTCGGGAAAGGATGTGTGTGATGTCCTTATGTTAGTTAGGCTTAAGTAGTTCTAAGTCTAGGGGACTAATGACCTCAGATGTTAAGTTCCGTAGTGCTTAGCGCCATTTGAACTGCGTGCGTGTTCTTCTGCATTGGACAGTTCTTCTTTATCCACCCTAAAGCCCGGATCTCGCACATTCCGACTTCCACATGTTTGGCCCAATAAAGGATGCACTGCATTGGAGGCTGTACATGGGTGGTGCGGAGGTCATTGATGCAGCAAGACTTTGGCTCCGACTTCGACCAGTGGAGTGGTACCATACGGTTTACAGACCCCAGTATCATGGCACCGTGAGGCCGTCGCACTGAACGGAGATTTATTGAAAACTACTATTTTATAGCCAAAGAGTGTAGAATAATATGGTGTATTGTAATCCTGACTAAAACCAACCTGCTTTGAGAAAACAACGAGTTGCGCTATTTTGCCGCGCGGTGTTACCGCGTGGTCTTAGGAGGTTTGAAGCGGTTCGCGCGGCTCCACCCGTCGGAGGTTCGAGTCCTCCCTCAGGCATGGGTATGCGTTTTGTCCTTATCGTAAGTTAGTTTAAGTTAGATTAAGTAGTGTGTAATCCTAGGGACCAATGACCTCAGCAGTTTGGTCCCACAGGAACTTATCACAAATTTCCAAAAAAAAAAAAAAAAAATGTTGCGTTATTTATTGAACACCCTTAGTGTGTCTCGAAGTAAGAAACGTAAGTATTTTCAGTCTGTTTAGGAACTGCAGTTACTTCTGCCTCATTGTGTCTCACGATATCCCTGTGACATTACACTCAGGCGAACGCTAAACGAGCATCGTAGTTTCTCAACTAGAGTGACATGTAAGATACCGTTGCTCTTACAGAACCACCAAAACAGAGGCCTGAGGTGTTACCCTTTCCTTGTTTAATTCGTCTTCCAAAATATAAAGGCACCTGACTGTCACCATGTATTTAGTTCTTGATGTATTCGCATTAGGGCAAGCCTCGTGAACACTGTTAAAATCGTAACAGACTGCCTCAGTATGTAATTTACACAGTACTAAAAGTCGGTAATTGCTGCTTTCAAGATGCGTAATCATATATAAATTTTAATACTGGTATTATAAGAACATATGCAATATAGATGTATACACAGTTGATTACTACTCACGCTATGACCTTTAAGGCTGTCATTTATAGATAAGAATATTAAGTTAGTCACTTGAAGCTTACAGTGGCAGACTCATGCCATGGTTATAAGTATTGCGTCGATAAAATCAGGTGTGTTGTAGTTTTCCACGAAATACTATTATTACTATTGTTGCACTCTCGGAGTAGATGGATAATCATGTTCCATTTACCATTGTTTCTCAGTACACTAGTATAATAACACACACACACACACACACACACACACACACACACACACACAGAGAGAGAGAGAGAGAGAGAGAGAGAGAGAGAGAGAGAGAGAGAAAGGAATATACGTAGATGGGCAAATAAGAATTATGTCTCGACAGACTCCAATATAGGCAGATTTATAGGACAGATGGAGAAGAATGGTAAAGGAAGCAGGTCGCGGCTTATGTCATCAGGATCTACATGATATGCAACCTTATTTCTCGAGAATATCAGTGTATAACCGACTGCATTAACTCCATCGGTCAAAAGAGAAATAGTCAAGATAAATGCGATGAAATGCTGTAATGAAACTATTTCTGGTTTGGGAGACCTGAGAAATAATCTTCCACACTGAAAGGCGTAAGACACCTTTCGTTCAGCGTATTGTCACGCACGTGAATAGGCATTTGTCTACAATAAAGAAACTAGTCACTTATCTGTCTGCTGGTGTAGCACATTCCTGAGTAGTAACTCTGCTGGTGTAGCACAATCTTCGGCAGACAACGAGGCATTCTTTTTGAAAACTCTCTTCTTCCTCTCTTCGTCCGCCTGCTACCTTGAGGATGTGCTGGACTGTTTAGTAAAGAAGTACTGTGCTGTGACAGTAAAATGAGCACACTGAAGCGACGTCGTTCTGTATTATGGTGAGATGGTTGCTGGCTCGCAAGCTTCCATTGTATTGACGTCAGTGTATATTGTGAGACATTAGCTTTCTTTTAGTGAAACATATCCCTTCCAGTTTAACTTCAAACTCACAACTTCTTTGAAATATGTGGGAGTCAATGCCAAGCTTTTCTCATTATCCAAGCGTTCAGGCTCCTCTCATTTGTCTTCCACTTATTAAATAACATTTCGGGCGTTGATGTTAATATGCGTCGATTTTCCTTATGTGTTGTCCATGGATAGCACCGTAAAGAGACGTGGTCCGTTGAATGGGACTTGTGAATAAAACATGAGCCTTTTACTAAATTATTTTATTCTTACACACTGATTTCACGTCCCTTGATTTTTGTTCTAACTAACCCTTCACAGGTGTTCACTTAAGAACTAATCCTCGAATGTAGCAGTGATTACTTTTTATTTACACACAGTTTTCAGCTGAGTTAGTAGGTTTTCTGTTGAACAAGTGTTTGCCGCGACAGAGATTTACACTGAGGTGAAAAATCGTGGAATACCTCCGAATATCGTGACGGAAATCCCTTTTTCCGGCTTCGTGCAGCAATCCGACGTGGCATGGACTCAACAAGTCGTTGCAAGTCCCATTCAGAAGTACTAATCCATGCTACCTCCGTAGCCATTCATAATTGCGCAAGTGTTACAGGTGCAGGTTGTTGTGCACGAAGTGCCCCCTACATTATGTTCCACAAATGTTCGCTGGGACTCACGTACGGTAGTCTGGGTGTCCAAACCATTCAATCGACTAGTCCAGAATGTTGTGAACAACTGTGACCCGGTGACACGGAGCACTGCCATCCATAAAAATTCCATCGTTTTTTTGGAAACATGAAGTCCTTGAATGACTACAAATAGTCTCCAAGTAGCTGAAGATAATTATTTCCAGTCAAAGATCGATTTAATTCCGTGTACACAAAGCTAACAACATGATGGAGTCAATACCAGCTTGTACAGTGGCTTGTTGGCAACCCTACCATCAGCTGTTAAGACCTGAAATCTGGACTCATCTGACCAGACTACGGTTTTCCAGTTGTCTAGGATACAACCGATGTGGTCGTGAGCCTAGGAGAGGCGCGGTGTTAGCAGAGGCAGTCGCATCGGTCGTCTGCTACCACAGTCCATTAACGGCAAATTTCGCCGTACTGTTCGGACTTACACGTTCATCGTACGTTATTTCATACAGTGTTGACTGCCTGTTAGCACTGACAACTCTACCGACACATCGTTGCTCTCGCTAGTTAACTGAAGGCCGTCGGTCCCTGCACTGTCCGTGGTGTGAGGTAATGCCTGACATTTCGTATTTTCGGCACGCTCTAGACACTGTGGATCTCGAAATATTGAATTCCCGAACAATATCCTTGATTCAATGTCCCATGCGTCTAGTTCCTACTACCATTCCGCTTGCAGATTGTGTTAATTCTTGTCTTGCGGCCAGGATCACGTCGGAAACTTTTTCACATGAATCACCTGAGTACAAATGACGGCTATGTCAATACACTGCCCTTTTATACGTCGTGTATGCGATACTACCGCTATCTGTACATGTGTATATCGATATCCCACGACTTTTGTTATCTCAGTGTACAGTCGAATTTCTGCTGTTACACCAGCTGAGATCTTTTTAGTTTACTAGGTGGGTGCTCTTGGGTACAGAGAGCAAAAAGGTTGTCATGGTACCAACTATGTCTGTAAGATGCAGTTTTTACACTTGTATAGTCAGTAGATGTATAAGATCTGTTGTGAGGATTATAGTTCCGGTTTTGTGTTAGCTTAACTCTTGTTAAACGCCCTACTTCCCCCCCCCCCTTACGCCCGCGTTTATTGACATACGGTCAGCTTTTATGTAAAGGGTAATGATTGAGGCTTTACAAACCGCGGCCATAGTCTCTTGTGAAACAGGTTGAAGAAAAAAAACCGGAAGGAGTTTAACAGCGCAAAATATATACACTACTGGCCATTAAAATTGCTTCACCACGAAGATGACGTGCTACAGACGCGATGCAAATGATTAGCTTTTCAGATCATTCACACAAGGTTGGTGCCGGTGGCTACACCTACAACGTGCTGACACTTGGAAAGTTTCCAACCGATTTCTCATACACAAACAGCTGTTGACCGGCGTTGCCTGGTGAAACGTTGTATTGATGCCTCATGTAAGGAGGAGAAATGCGTACCATCAAGATTCCGACTGTGATAAAGATGATGGTTCAGATTGCCCTGAGCACTATAGGACTTAACATCTGAGGTCATCAGTACCCTAGAACTTAAAACTACTTAAGCCAAACTAAGGACATCACACACATCCATGCCCGAGGCAGGATTCGAACCTGCGACCGTAGCAGTCGCGGGGTTAAGATTGAAGCGCCCAGAACCGCTCGGCCACACAGTCCGGCCCTTTGATAAAGGTCGGATTGTAGCCTATCGCGATTGCGGTTTATCATATCGCGATATTGCTACCCGCGTAGGTCGAGATCCAATAACTGTTAGCAGAATATGGAATCGGTGGGTTCAGGAGGGTAATACGGAACGCCGTGCTGGATCCCAATGGCCTCGTATCACTAGCAGTCGAGATGACAGGCGTCTTATCCGCATGGCTGTAACGGATCGTGCAGCCACGTCTCGATACCTGAGTCAACAGATGGGGACGTATGTAAGACAACAATCATCTGCACGAATAGTTCGAAGACGTTTGCAGCAGCATGGACTATCAGCTCGGAGACCATGGCTGCGGTTACCTTTGACGCTGCATCACAGACAGGAGCGCCTGCGATGGTGTACTCAACGACGAACCTGGGTGCACGAATGGCAAAATGTCATTTTTTCGGATGAATCCACGTTCTGTTTACAGCATCATGATGGCCGCATCCGTGTTTGGCGACATCGCGGTGAACGCATATTGGAAGCGTGTATGCGTCATCGCCGTACTGGCGTATCCCCTGGCGTGATGGTATAGGGTGCCATTGGTTACACGTCTCGGTCACCTCTTGTTCGCGTTGACGGCACTTTCAACAGTGGACGTTACATTTAAAATGTGTTACGACCCGTGGCTGTACCCTTCATTCGATCCCCGCGAAACCCTACATTTCTGCAGGGTAATGCACGACCGCATGTTGCAGGTCCTGTACGGGCCTTTCTGGATACAGAAAATGTTCGACTGCTGCCCTGGCCAGCACATTCTCCAGATCTCTCACCAATCTGAAACGTCTGGTCAATGGTGGCCGAGCCACTGGGTCGTCACAATACGCCAGTCACTACTCTTAATGAATTGTGGAATCGTGTTGAAGCTGCATGGGTATCTGTACCTGTACACGCCATCCAAGCTCTGTTTGCCTCAATGCCCAGGCCTATCAAGGCCGTTATTACGGCCAGAGGTGGTTGTTCTGGATATTGATTTCTCAGGATCTGTTCACCCAAATTGCTTGAAAATGTAATACATGGCAGTTGTAGTATAATGTATTTGTCCAATGAATACCCGTTTATCATCTGCATTTCTTCTTGGTGTACATTCTTCTAAAGCCGCTTTGGTAGAGTGTCGACATGCATGCTACCAGACTCAACCGAAAATCGTGTGGTTCATAACATGCAGCTCAGATTTATCTTATGCGGCTATGGGAGTAAAATCTTCAACGTCACACTTGGTTCAGAGGGATATTCGAATACAGTCATGAGGATGGTCAGTGCCTGAAGAAAATATTTAAGGTATGACTAATAAATAGATAAATACGTTGCTGCTCCTAAAAAGAATCTGCATGCTACAAACTACATTCTGTGTCCCAGCAGTTTGTGTTATAGAAATGTGTCCTTCTGCTGTGAAAAATTTTGTCAGATTCGATCAACTCTGTGGCAGACGACGTGCAGTTCCCTGTAGGCGTGCTATTGCAGTCCACAGAACAGTGATGTATGCGATGTTTTAACACAACAGAAATAATCAGCGATGGCGGCCGAAGACTTCCGGCGCAAGATGTCAACGTCGTTTCGCAATCAGCCATGTCAAAGAGAGGGGAAGAACAGACAGAGGTTCAAGGCACTGTCTTGCCCTTGAAATGGAAAGGTGTCTCTAAAACACGGAAGAATCAGCAGTGATTAACGGCATGAGGACGCAAAAGGCTATGCAAATAACTGCATTAAAGAAAGATAATGTGACGTGTCATGCTGATCTCCCCAGTGGCAAAAAGCTCCGGAACTAGCCCCGATTCGGATTTACGGGAGGGGACATCCAAGGGTGAGATGAGCATGAGAAAAATGTTTAATAACTAACGAATGGATTACGTTCTAGGAGCCAGGGTGTGGAATATCAGAAATCTGGACGACGCAGGGAAGCTAGAAAATCTGGAAATGGAAATGCTAAGGCTTACTCTAGATATAGTGGGGGTGAGTGAAGTGAAATGGAAATATTTCTTGTCAGATGATTATAGGGTCCTATCAGCAACAGCAGGAAATAATATAAACGGAATACGATTCATTATGAATTAGAAGATAGTGGGATATTGTGAACAGTTCTGTAACAGGATTGTTCTCGTCACATCACAATCGATAGCATAGCAACACTGGCAACATTAGTTCAGGTACACAGACCGACGTCGCAAGCAAAAGAGGAAGAGACGAAGTATATCAAGATTATGAACGTATAATTCAGTACATATAGGGAGGTGAAAATCAGATAGTCATGGGGGTTGGAAAGCGGTTGTAGGGAAAGGAGTATAGAAAGCGGCCACAGGAGAACATGGGCTATGTAGTACGCGTGCGAGAGAAGTAAGTTTAATTTTCTACAGTAAATTTTAGACAGTAATAGCGAATACAAAATTCGCAAGTGCAGGAGGTATACTTGGAAAAGGCCGGGAGTATACATCTTTTCAGTTTGTTTATATCAAGGTCAGGCAGAGATTCCGAAATCAGATACTGGATTGTAAGGCGTACCCAGGAGCAGATGTAGTCTCAGCTCACTACTTTGTAATGATGAAGAGTAGGCTGAAGTTTAAGGAAGGAATCAGAAAGAACGAATGTGCAGCGAAGTGGGATACGGAGGTACTGAGGAATGGAGAGATATGGTTGAGGTTCTCTGACGCAATCCGCCACATGGTGCCTTAAACCGCGCGGCCACTCCGCGCGGCCCGTTCTCAGGTATTTCATCCTCAAATTAAGGGCCATATTTGATACTAGTAGATTTCACTTGGCAAGGCATGCTCTCTTTTCCAGAGGTAGTCTACTAAGTTTCTTGCTGTTCTCACTTCTGCTGCTTCTCATTACTTTCGTCTTTCTTCGATTTACTTGAGCCGTGGCGTTTTACTGGCGCGCCAGCGTATTTTGCAAGTATCTTGCCTTCGCGCTTTTATCTTTGCTTGTGACGAGTCCTGTATCTTTCCTGCCGTATCTTCGCCTGAGAAGTTAACAGGAGGCTCTCGAGAAGAACGTGACAGTTGGCGTTCGATGTTACCTGAGGCCAGAGTGCGCTTGTGGTGGAGAGGGAACCGACCACGTGTGTGGGTCAGCTTGGTGGAGAGGCTTTACTGTCACCTGTGAGGAGGCTTGTTGCTGCCTTGGGTCGCGTGCTGCTAGTTCTGGACACGGCTGTCTACGGTCGTCCGCTGCCTTATTACCGCCTGCTGTACCCCACGCAAGCCATATCGGACGTCCAGCGAAAAGTTAAGTGAATTTGTCCGTGATAAGTTACCGCAGATTTGTCAGCATTGCTGTAGTGCTTTAAAATATATTGAACATTTTTATTTGGCTTATGCCATAATGAACTTCCTGTGGTGTGAATGCATTCTGTGGATCCACTATTGGGTGTATTGCAGAATCTTGGTTGTATAAGTTCTGAAGATGTTCAGAGTGATATCCCATGTTTTAAGCCTTAAATGTAAAAAATCATTTTACCACCAGATGTATATGCCTCATTGTATTGCCACAACTAATCCAAGATTCAGTATTTTTCATTGAAAATAGATGTATATATTTGTTAAAACTGATTTTTTGCCTTCATCTGTCACCTGTTCTACAGTGTACTTACATTTGGAATTTGATTAGCTGTGTCGGCATGGTCGTCATTCCGGAGGAGAAATGTTTGTAAATATTAATCGAAACATAAAGTACTTGATCTTAAAAAAGGCAGTGTGCCGTTTTATTGGTGAATAATTTAACCTGTGATTTAATATCTTTTGGTGGTTGTTTACATTGTCCCGCGGGCCTGTTCTGTGCCGTTTTAAATGTTACAGCTGACTGGTGTTTTGGAGTAAGCGCTACGTTTCCACCTAGGGGTACCGGGGCTGCGAAATCCTGGGTAGCGGGAGGTGACTCCAGATCGAAGCTCGAGAAATGGGTCTTGTTCGAACTGCCGGCTTCCGCCTTCCGCCTTGGCTTCTCCAAGTTAATTTTTCGTTCCGCCTTCGAGCGACCTGGCGTCACTCCTCGCTAATTAATTCTGGTGATAATTATGTTTACTCGGGTTGTTGTTGTTGTTGTTGTTGTTGTAGTCTTCAGTCCTGAGCCTCGATTGATGCAGCTCTCCATGCTACCCTATCCTGTGCAAGCTTCTACATCTCCCTATACATACTGCAATCTACATCCTTCTGAATCTGCTTAGTATATTCATCTCTTGGTCTCCCTCTACGATTTTTACCCTCCACGCTGCCCTCCAATACTAAATTGGTGATCACTTGATGCCTCGGAACATGTCCTACCAACCGGTCCCTTCTTCGTGTCAAGTTGTGCCACAAACTCCTCTTCTCCCCAATTCTATTCAGTACCTCCACATTAGTTATGTGATCTACCCATCGAATCTTCAGTGTTCTTCTGTAGCACCACATTTCGAAAGCTTCTATTCTCTTCTTGTCCAAACTATTTATCGTCCATGTTTCACTTCCATTCATGGCTACACTCCATACAAATACTTTCAGAAACGACTTCCTAACACTTAAATCTATACTCGATGTTAACAAATTTCTCTTCTTCAGAAATGCTTTCCTTGCCATTGCCAGTCTACATTTTATATCCTCTCTACTTCGACCATCATCAGTTATTTTACTCCCCAAATATCAAAATTCCTTTACTACTTTAAGTGCCACATTTCCTAATCTAATTCCCTCAGCATCACCCGACTTAATTCGGCTACATTCCATAATCCTCGTTTTGCTTTTGCTGATGTTCATCTTATATCCACCTTTCAAGACACTGTCCATTCCGTTCAACTGCTCTTCCAAGTCCTTTGCTGTCTCTGACAGAATTACAATGTCATCGGCGAACCTCAAAGTTTTTATTTCCATGGATTTTAATGCCTACTCCGAATTTTTCTTTTGTTTCCTTTACTGCTTGTTCAATATACAGATTGAATAACATCGGGGAGAGGCTATAACCCTGTCTCACTCCCTTCTCAACCACTGCTTCCCATTCATGACCCTCGACTCTTATAATTGCCATCTGATTTCTGTACAAATTGTAAATAGCCTTTGACTCCTTGTATTTTACCCCTGCCACTATTAGAATTTGAAAGAGAGTATTCCAGTCAACATTGTCGAAGGGTTTCTCTAAGTCTACAAATGCTAGAAACGTAGGTTTGCCTTTTCTTAACCTTTCTTCTAAGATAAGTCGTAAGGTGAGTATTGCCTCACTTACTCGGGTATTTATTATATTTATTAAACTTTATCTCAAGAGCGACATACAATTGTGAATTAATTTTAAGCAGTCAGGCGCATAATTGTTAATGATTTTCAAATTTTCTTATATATGAGATAGACCTTGTTTCATAAGATATTGGTAGCAGATTAAGATATTGTTGTTTTGAAGGAAATTGTTTATATGATTGTTAAATGAAACGAGTGATAACAAACGGGATCCAGTCCCTCCTATTTGTTTCCCTATTCCGCAGTAGATTAACGTACCATTACTCTCAGTCAATACTCTGTACTCATTCAACGGATCCCGTATTTGTTCCTCACATTCGATGAGGATAGCAACGTCATCAGGTATTCCTGATATCCTTTCACCCCGAATTTTAAACCCGCTCCTGAACGCTTCTTTTATTTCCATCCTCACTTCTTCGACATATAGACTGAACAGTAGGGCCGGAAGAATACATCTCTGTCTTACACCTTGTCTTACACCCTGTTTAATACGAGGACTTCGTCCTTCTAGTCTTATTGTTCCTTCTTGGTTCTTGTACATATTGTATACTATCCTCCTTTCCCTATAATTTTCCCCTATTTTTCTCAGAATTTCGTACATCTCGCACCATCTCACACTGCCGAACGCATTTACAGGTCGAAGGAACCTATTAACGTGTCTTGATTTTCTTTCAGTCTTGCTTATCAAGCGCAACGTCAGAAGTGCCTCTCTGGTGCTTTTCCTTTTCCTAAAACCAATCTTAGTCATCTAACACATCCTTAGTTTTCTTTCCCAGCTTTCTGCAAATTATTCTTGTCAACAACTTGGATGCATGAGTTGATGCGCAATAATTCTAGTGCCTGTTGGCTCCTGCTATCCTCGGAAGTGTTTGGATGATGTTTTCCGAAAATCTGATGCTATATCGCCAGTCTCATATATTCTACACACCAACGTAAATATTAGATTTATATGCACTTTTAGAAATTCCGATGGAATGCTATGTATCCCTTCCGCCTTATTTGATATAAAGTCTTCCAAAGCTCTTTTAAATTCTGAATGTAAAACACGATTTCTTATCTCTTCCCTGTCAACTCCCGCTTCTTCATCCCTTCCGCTCGTAGGGACCTTTAATTACTCTTTCCACTTATCCTTTATGTCCTCTGCATGTAACTGTGGAATTCCCACCGCACTCTTAATGTTACCGAAGACTGTTTTGACTTTCCTACTTGCTGAGGCTGTCCTTCCGACACTAATATCTTTTTTGATTTCATCACATTTTTCGTATACCCTTTTCACCTTAGTTTCCTTGCACTTCCTATTTATTTCATTCTTAAGCGACTTGTATTTCAGTATTCCTGAATATGTTGGAACATTGTTGTACTTCCTTCTTTCATCGATCAGCTGAATTATTTCTTCTGTTATCCGTGGCTTGTTCGCAATTACCTTCTTTATTCCTATGTTTCAATTAATTGCGAACTTCTGTGACTGTCCTTTTTAGAAATCACCACTCCTCTTCAATTGAACTGCCTGCTGAACCATTCATTATTGAAGTATCTATAGTATCAGAGAACTTCCAGCATATCTGTTCATTCCTTAGTACTTCTGTATCACACTTCCTTGCGTATTGATTCCTGCCGACCAATCTCTTAAACTTCAGCGTACTCTTCCTCACTATTAAAATGTGATCTGAGTCTATATCTCCTCCTGGGTACGCCTTACCATACAGAATCTGATTCCGGAATCTCTGCCTGATCGTGATGTAATCTAACTGAAATCTTCCCGTACCTCCAGGCCTTATCCGAATATATGTCCTGTTCTTGTGATTCTTGAACCGAGTATTCGCTATTATTAGTTGAAATTTATTGTAGAACTCAATTAGTCCTTCTCCTCTGTCATTCCTACTTCCAAGCCCGTATTCTCCTGTAAAAATTTCTTCTACTCCCTCCCCTACAACAGCATTCCAAACCCCTATGATTATCAGATTTTCATCACACTTTACGTACTGAATTTCCTGTTCAGTATCCTCATATACTTTCTTTACCTCTTCATCTACAGCTTGCGACGTCGGCATGTATACCTGAACGATCGTAGTCAGTGTTGGTTTTCTGTCGATTCTGATGACAACAAACCTCACTGAACTGTTCACAGTAACTCACTCTCTGCCCTACATTCCTACTCATAACGAATCCTCTTCCCATTTTACTATTTTCCGCTGCTGTTGGTCTTACGCTACACTTATATGACCAGAAATCCTTGTCTTCTTTCCATTTCACTTCACTGACCCCAACTGTATCTAGATTGAGCATTTACATATCCCTTTTCAGATTTTCTATCTTCCCTACCACGTGAAACTTCCACGCCCCGACTCGTAGAACGTTATCGTTCATTGGTTATTGAATCTTTTTCTCATAGTCACCTCCCCCGTGGGAGTCCCCTCCCGGAGATCCGAATGGGAGGCTATTCTGGAATCTTTTTCCAATGGAGACACTTTTTCAGTTACTTTTTAAATTACAAGCCACATGTCCGGTGGATACACATTATGTGTCATTAATGAAGTGATTTTTATTGTCTTCTGCATCCGTATACCGCTGATCATTCCTGATTCTTCTACCTTTAGGGGCATTTTCACTGTTTAAGTAGTGGCGTGGTTTGACCCCACGACTAATGAAGTTTTGATTACTAATCAAAGACGCTACCCGTAGGCACGGCTCTATTATGTAATGTAAGAAAGTTCCATATCATCTTGCTGACCAGGTGTAGTATTGAACGCCTTTCTTCCTAAGGAAACTGTTTGTAATTTTCAAATGATTAAAGTAACGAAATCTCTGAATATTTTTCCGTTTTCATTACATACGTTTTCTCCAAATTTGCCTATTATTTTGGGAATGGGGAAAATCTTATTTCTGTTGAATCTGTTTGAGATCATCTACGCCTGTGCAACACTAGTCGAATGCTTCGTACCATTTCATTACGGACGGACGCCACATTGCAAATAGTCCAAATACCGCGAGAATTTCATGGCGAATCTGTGTTTTGTTTACACGCCTTCCTACTTTAGTTATGTTACCTCTCTATCTCAATGGTACGATGTGAGGCATATTTTATCCGTACCGCAGCAGAATTCTGACTGCAATGCATCTCTCCAGTTGCGCGATAATCTTAGCGTGGGACGATATGTACAATTTACTTTAAGTAACTACGTTGCTTTTTAGTAACGAGACTTTATTTTTGTCACAAGTCTTTGACTAGTTTGATGCGGCCCTCAAATCCTTCTTCTCTGCCAACCTGCACATCTCACAACAGCACTTATACCCAAAATTCTTAATTTCACATACATATACAGGGTGCTACTTGAGCCAGCGTAGACAGAAAATTGTTTAACGTATGAGTACCCAACGCAATAGGAATGATGTTAAGATTGCGCGCGTAGATAGTAGTGTCGGCGTCCTGAGTAGCCGTTAGGCACCGGTACTGAAACGGCGACGATGGGCTGAAAAACATCGTCAGTGTACATTAGAGCTGTAGACAACCAACGTGGATCTGGGCAAGGTGAACAGCGCTTTACTTGTAAAACTGTTTTATCATAATAAAACCAATACTGTTGCTGTTCGCGAGTATCGACGCATTGAAGGGTTACGGAGAGGCCCTCTTCCAGCATCGGGGTTGAAGAATATGACTCGAAACTTTTGATTAACTGGCAATTCGGAAACTGCTCCTGGGAGAGACAGGTGGCCAGCCGCGCCACAAATTATTGGTGAAGTTACTGTAGCCATGGCTGAGAATGCTGGACGCAATGTACGATTATCAGGCAGTGCACTAACAGTATCACAACAACTGAACATTCCATAGTCCATGGATGTTTCGCGCAGCAGTAGAACGATGTCCAATGCGGTTCTCTACTACCATGGATGTGGGTGGTCGTCACATTGAACAACGTTTGTTCTCTGGAATGTTAACATGGTACGCAATTAACATATTTTACCGCCTCATGATGTTGCATTATGATGAGTTTGGCTTTAGGAAAGGTTATGGAACCAGAGAGGCAATTCTGACGTTGCAGTTGATAATGGAACCAAGAGTAAAGAAAAATCAAGAGATATTTGGATTTGTCGATCAGAAAGGACTCTCTTGTCCAAGATAATCAACTGATATCAAACATAGGCCATAATTTGAGGAAGAATTTCTGAGAATTGTATGGTAGTGAAATACGGACTGTGGAAAAACCGGAACAGAAGAGACTTGAAGCATTTAAGATGTGGTGCTACAGATAAATAATGGCGCAATATGTTCGAAATTTTGAGAAAAATTGGAGTAAGCTATATGGTAAGCTGCGTAATATACAATATGTACAAGAGCCTAGAGGGGAATGATAAGAATGGGAGACCAAGAACGAAGTACTTAGATGAAAATATGTGTAAGACAGGGATGTAGTCTTTCACCCCAACTCTTAATTCTATACATCGAAACAAAGAAAGAAATAAAAGAAAGATTCACGAGTGGAATTAAAGTTCAAGGTGAAAGGATATAAACGATAAGATTTGCTGATAACATTGCTATCCTCAGTGAAACTGAAGAAAAATAACAGGATCGGCTGAATGGAATGAACAGTCGCATGGGCACACAGTATCGATTGAGACTAAATTGAAGAAAGACGAAAGTAATCAGTAGCAGCAGAAATGAGAACAGCGAAAAACTTAACATCAGTATTAATGGTCAAGAAATAGATGAAGTTAAAGAATCCTGCTACCTAGGCAGCAAAATGATCCTTGACGGGCGGAGCAAGGAGGGCATAAAAAGCAGACTAGCACTGACAAAAAGGACTCTCCTGTCCAAGAGAATCAACTGATATCAACCATACGCCATAATTTGAGGAAGAATTTCTGAGAATTGTATTGTAGTGAAACACGGACTGTGGAAAAACCGGAACAGAAGACAATTGAAGCATTTGAGATGTGGTGCTACAGATAAATGTTGAAAATTAGGACCTGTAAAGTAAGGAATGTGGCTGCGGAGAATCGAAGAGGAAATGAATACATGCTAAACACTGAGGAGAAGAAGAAGGTACAGGATGATAGGACAACTGTTAAGGTAACAGGGAATAATTTCCACGGTAGTAAAGGGAGCCGTGTTGGGTAAAAACTGTAGAGGAAGACAGACTGGAATACATCCAGCAAATAATTGAGTACATACTCTTCCGTGTATCCTTCCAAATGTTTCCACGAAGTTTCATTGTACGGTCACCCGTTTGTCACGGTGGCTGTCTCAGGTAGTGAAATATCAGTTCTAATCAATCGGGGGGCTTCTACTAACTCTTGCCTCATTCCGCATCTCAGCCTCCATATGGACGTCTTCAGCGGTCAAATTTCTATTGGTTGTACTCCTTTCTGTCTCTTGAATCCGTTTAACCGACGGTCCTCTGACCTTCTGATTGTCAGTCTGTGTTCAAATATAATCTTGGCTATTTTTTCTTACCAATACTTAATAAGTGTACAAGCCAAAAAAGTTTTCTGCGTTCTCTTTCATCCGTTATAATATCATCCTCTTGTGTTGTTTCCTTGACATCCTCAATTGGTTTATGTACCAACGGTAGATCCTTGATACTCGTCTTAGAAAGTCTATTTCTACAGCTTCGATCCTCTTGCAGCTCTTGTCCATAATTGCCCAGCACTCCGAACCATGTATGCTAACTGGCTCAATAAAGCTTTTACATATTCATGTTTTGTTGTTAATCTGATATTTTTGGACCACAAGGGTGTTAGATTTTGATATTGCCCTCCTTCCTGAGTGCAGTCTCTTTCTCAGGTCATCTTCAAAATTTACGCCTTGATTAATTATACTCCCTACGTACCTACAGCTTTCAAAGCTATTGTTGGCTACGTCGTTTGATATTTCAAGATCTACCGATTGCCTTCCCTTGGCTAAGTATTTTTCTTCCTTGATATTAAACTTCAATTCCAGTTTCCTGTATTCTTTTATTAATTTTCTCAGTATGTAAGAAATATCTTCTTCGTCAGTCGCAAGCGCCACCAGGTCATCTACTAGTGAAAGAGTATACACTGTCGCCTTACGACTGAATTCGCATTCTACTGCATTAATCTATCAGTACTGTCGCATTTACAGATATATTTTGAATAAACTTAGAGATAAACAACAGCTACGTTTTTATCAATTTTTTTATTCAAACGGTTCAGAGATGATAGATCCTACCCTTCCTCTTCCGTGCACACCTTTCTATGTATGTTATATACATTTCTTACATAAGGGGCAGTCAAAAGAATACGAGACGGATGCAAAAACGTAAATGCACACCACAACTGTTATGCATTTGTCCCACTGTGAGAGAAGGTGGCTTCATGGAAAAATGTTAGCGTTTGCCGAAGGAATCATGATTGTACCGTAGCAATCCGACAGCCACGAATGTCATTCTTCAGGGCTCCAAAATTATTTCAATGTTCGGGCCCACATGTTACTAACATTGTTTCGACTAAGCTGCAGAAGTTTTTCCATGCTCTTTCCGTATTTTTGGAGATCTGAAGAAAGACTTTCGTGGCCGTCGAATTACTTGGGACGAAGCGGTGCGCTCGTGGGTGTAATCATTTTTCCATGAAGTCACTGATCGTCTAGTTTTGCAGTGTGATAAATGTATTAACGGTGATGGTGATCACTTTTGAAATAATGAACAGGGGGACAGTAGCGCAGTCTTTGTCATAAAGTGAAACGAAGCGACTTATCTGATGTCAAACAGCATTTCCAAAATGGCTAAGTTTGTAAACTGTTCGTATGCCGCCGTTGTTAAAGTAAAGTACCGGGTGATCAAAAAGTTAGTATAAATTTGAAAACTTAATAAACCTCAGAATAATGTAGATAGAGAGGTAAAAATTGACACATATGCTTGGAATGACATGGGGTTTTATTAGAAACAAAAAAAAAAAAACTTCACAAAATGGCCGACGGATGGCGCTGGACAGCGTTTCAAAAGATGACGGAAGATTGGTTGAGAAACGTGTTGTGGCCCGACGAAGCTCATTTCACGCTCCGAGGGTCTGTCAACGCCCACAACTGCAGCTGCAGAATTTGGGCTACCGAAAATCCTAGAACTGTCGTGGAAACTCCATTGCACGACGAGAAAGTCATGGTATGAGTTGGATTTACCACATCTACCGTTATCGGGCCTTTATTCTTCGAGAAAATGCGTGATTCTGGTTTAGTAACTGCTACCGTGACGGGTGAGAGGCACGCCGATATGTTACAGAATCGCATCATCCCCAGCCTGGCTGATAAACACCTGCTGGAACGTACGATGTTTATGCAGGATGGCGCTCCACCCCATACTGCTAGACGTGTGAAAGATCTCTTGCACGCTTCGTTTGGTCATGATCGTGTGCTCAGCCGCCACTTTCGTCATGCTTGGCCTCCCAGGTCCCCAGATCTCAGTCAGTGCGATTATTGGCTTTGGGGTTACCTGAAGTCGCAAGTGTATCGTGATCGACCGACATCTCTTGTAATGCTGAAAGACAACATCCGACGCCAATGCCTCGCCAAAACTCCGGACATGCTTTACAGTGCTGTTCACAACATTATTCCTCGACTACAGCTATTGTTGAGGAATGATAGTGGACACACTGGCTATTTCCTGTAAAGAACATCATCTTTGTTCTGTCTTACTTTGTTATGCTAATTATTGCTATTCTGATCAGATGAAGCGCCATCTGTCGGACATTTTTAAACTTTTGTATTTTTTTTGGTTCTAATAAAACCCCATGTCATTCCAAGCATGTGTGTCAATTTGTACCTCTCTATCTACATTATTCCGTAATTTATTCAGATTTCAAATTTAAACTGACTTTTTGATCACCCGGTATACCTGGATGATGCTATAAAAAACCGGCGTCGAGGCAACTATGGTGTATTTGTCGACATAGATGAGAGGGGTGAACAACGGCTGTGGAGTTGTGCACAGGCAAATGCAACTGCTGAGCAACGATCGCAGAGATGGACCAAGGGGCTACCAACAGTGTCTCCTCAACGACCGTTCAGCGAACGTTGCTGTGTTTGGGTTTCCGCAGCGGTTGGTTGGTTCATACACCCTTGCTGACTGCTGTTCATAGACGACGAAGACTGCAGATTACACGCCAGTGGCGCAACTGGACTTCCACTGAGTGGTAACAGTACTCTTTCCCGATGATTCAAGTTTTATGTTCCATCGGACAGATGACTGTTGCCGTGTATGCCGTGAAAATCTGAAAGCAAGCACCCCTCAACAGTCGTCGGAAGGGTCCAGGCCGCAGGGCATTTCCAGGGTTATTTCGACATTCGAATAGCACAGTGGATCAACAGAAGTCTGCATCTATCCTTGTGAACCATGTCCACTCCTATATGGAGTTCGTTTCTCCTCGGCACGATGGCATCTACCATCAGGACAATGCAAAATGTCACCCGTCTCTCAGTGTGTTTGAGTGGTTCGAAGAATAACCAGGTTGAGGCTGCCGTACTGCCCTGGCCACCGAACACACCGAATTTAAACTCAATCGAGATTGTGAAGGACCACATGATCGAACTCTTCGCGCCATAGGTCTTTGAACCGAGAAACCCAGCGAAACTGACCACCGCACTGCAGTCGACTCCATATCCCTCTCGGTACCTCAGGGCACATCATCGACTCTCTTCTTGCACCTCTTGCAGTGGTCCGTGCTGCAAAAGGTGGTTATTCGGGCTTTCGACAGGTGGTCACATTAACGTGACTGAACAGTGTACATGACGATTGAAAATGGTTCAAATGGCTCTGAGCACTATGGGACCCAGGTCATCAGTCCCCTAGAACTTAGAACTACTTAAACCTAACTAACCTAGGGACATCACACACATCCATGCCCGAGGCAGGATTCGAACCTGCGACCGTAGCGGTCGCGCGGTTCCAGGCTGTAGCGCCTAGAACCACTCGGCCACGCCGGCAGGCTTGTACATGACGGGTCAGTGGCATGTAACTCCACTAATTCTAAGATTCAGATTTTTAGAGATATACGAAAACTAAATGTGTTTCCAAATTTGTTTCACAAGTTTTTTTTCTGTCTACTGCAGTTCTCAATTATTTCTTATGCTGCATAATCTATTCTGTCTTTCGTGCAAGTCTTTAATCCTATCGAGATACTTCAGGTACCATGGAAATTATTCCACAACGGTTGTTCAACCACGCTGTGCCTTCGTCTAGTCAGTGTTTTCCTCATATTCTGATTATATATTTCGATCCTCGATTACTCTGCAAACGACGTCATTTTTGATGTTAACAATCCGTTTATTTTTGTAGAGATATATGGCAGCTTCCTATCAGTACATCAACCTAAGAATAACGGAATACACTTGTAGCTGGGATTCACAGTCATAAGAAATTTTTTTGAAGGACATCATCTTTACGCCAGTGACTGTTATAATTATTTTGTATTACACTATTGCAATTTCGGCCTAAAGGCCATTATCAAGTGCTACTGAAAAATACAGAATGTTTATGAAAATTATTTTACAGGTTCATTATGTATCTCGACGTTATGACGATTACACAAGACATTTTCACTATGTAGCCATGTTACTTACATATTATGGCTTTAAGCCATGTCAGCGTAATGTAAGATGACACATTTGTGTGTTGTCAATCCTGTTGAATACATTCGTGTCGTTGTTACACAGTACGAGCACACGTATACAAACATCGTAAACCAACACAATCTGTAAATGCACATGTTCATTAACCCATCACTAGTCACACTTGCATTAGATCGCAGCTGCAGACTACTGTTTGCAGGCTACTAATAAACGTTTTGGCGCGTAAACGGATTACAGATATTGTTTTACTATTTGTGGAGTGCCATTGCAGTCCAACGACTGTGCTAGGAAGCAAAGAGGATGTCCTCGTTGCACAATTATGAAGTCTTAAACCACCATAGATAAACGTTAAGATTATACATCAATTTACATACATAAGGGTTACACATCATTATACATAAAATCTTTCAGAATAACTGCTACCTCTGGTGGTTTACCAGCAGTTGTTGAACAGCGTGGAGGGTAGTCAAATGTGAGTGGAGGAGAGTTTGTCCTACTTTGCAGGACGACTTGAGGAGCAGTTGAGAGCAGAAGAGAGGGTTAGGTGAAGAGGAGCAGAGGAAACAACGGACAGAACGAAGCAGCGTAGCGAAACAGCGACGCGAAACCAGCTTAAGTTTTCATACATGCAAAGCATTCGCGATGGAGAATTAATTCCGGAGGCTTGAGCGGTTGGGTCCTGCCCCCAACGGCCTGTGGCCCACACGACCGTGCCGAGTTGCGGGTAGCCCGCCACCAGGCGCGGCTTGGCGGCCTCCCCGTTCCGCATTGACGCTTTTCTTGCAGCTGCGGAGGAGCTTTGGCGGCCCATCGACACCCCCGCTCCGTCTGGCCAGCTTTTTTTCCCAGAATGCCATTTCTGAGGGGGCGCGGCATGAGGGAATATCGCACAGAGGCGGCGAGCGATAGAGGTCTCCGCTGCGGGAGAGTATAGTCGTGTCGCGTGCATTTTTAACGGTCTCTCAGCCAGCCTGCTGTCACGACACGCTCCGCTCGTATTTCACACTGCACTGCGCGACAACGTATCTTCCAACGACAGTAGCGCCACCGACGTACAGGGGCTCCAAAGAGTTAGATTTTATATTTTTCTGTTGCTATCATGAAGTAAGCAGACGGTATTTGGTTCAAATGGCTCTGAGCACTATGGGACTTAACTTCTGAGGTCATCAGTCCCCTAGAACATAGAACTAATTAAACCTAACTAACCTAAGGACATCACACAAATCCATGCCCGAGGCAGCATTCGAACCTGTGACCGTAGCGGTCGCACGGTTCCAGACTGTAGCGCCTAGAACCGCTCGGCCATCCCGGCCAGCAAAGACTGTATTGTTGAATTAATTACTATACTGACATTAGAATATATTTCTAAATTATTTCTACGAATTCCTTGGTCGTGTAGGGTTTATGAGCACTGGCCGATGTGAATACTAGTCTAGGACAAGAGGTTTACCGTTTCCGTACTACTGGAACATATTCATACATTCAGTGTTTCACTCGAAAGCGTCTTGTGCCTAAAGGAGGTAGAGTACTGTGCTATAATTATATTTTCAACTAACTAATTAATGTTATTACGTCCAATAATCTCAGCTTTTAAGAAGTAAAGCAACATGTAAACTGTCAGTGGAAGAATAAACACCTACTGTTTTATGCGACACTCATGATTCATGTCTGCCCTTTTGGTTCCATTTGACTGACGAATTCATCTTTAAGGTACTCGAACATTCAGATTTGGCACGTAATTAGTTCTTCGAGAATGTCGCAGGAAAAGTTTAATTATTTTGACCCGTTTCGATACAGCATCTACAGAAACTTGTCGCAATAAAAGACTGTACAAAAATCATAAATAGAATATGATAGGACAAAGAATCATCAAGCAGCAGCAAGAATGATGACAAAGAAATATCAAGTAGCAGCAAGAACGAAACTCGTGCTGAAAAATAAGTACTTACAAATAGGTCAAATATCCTCACAATAGCAACCAGTACAAGTAAAATACAGGGTGATTTTTTTCAACATCTGCTAACTCAAGGGATTGGGTGATGAAACGAACAAAAAAGGTCTAATGAACTTACGGCTGGAAATGCGTTATTTCCCTGCTAGAGACCATTTATTCAGTCATACATTGTTAGAGAGACTGCAGTCTAATACGCACTCTACCGTGCAGCCACAATTGCAGTACGTGTTGAAAATGGTTTCCATGTGCCTCAACCAGTGATCTCTATACAACCCGGATGTAGAAGTCTTGTCTCCGGATATAGAACTGCAGCGTGTCTCCAAATACACGTGATTTGCATTGTCCGCCATATTGTAGTTGGCAAACAAATTTCCATCGGTGTGCATGTGACAAGGAATTGCAGACTGATTTCTTGTTTTGAACTTTATGTCAACATATAAAGTAATAGGCTTATGAGGGAGAGGAATTTAAAAGTATTTTCTTTTCGTGTTATAGTGACATTTCCTAGCAGCCATGTTGTAGTTTGGCAAGAAACGAAATATGAGCATCTATGGCTGGCACCATAGAATGGCTGAAGTTCAGCATCCAGGTAGCATAGAGATCATTGGCCTCAACGCATGCGATTACGCTACGTAACATGTTCTGTTTCACACGTCGACATCGGCCAGGCTGCAACCGAACAGTGTCAAAGGCAGCATGAATACGCCGCTCCATTGTATCGTCATCTGGAAAGAACTCTGCATACACGATGCTTTTGAGATGGCCACATAACCAGAAATCACATAGGTTGAGATCCGGTGAACAAGCAGGCCATGCAGCTGGACCCACTCCACCGATCCATCGAGCAAGGAAGATACGATGGTGATGTGTCTACATCTAAATCTACGTGATTACTCTGTTATTCACAATAAAGTGCCTGGCAGAGGGTTCAACGAACCACCTTCAAACTGTCTCTCTGCCGTTCCACTCTTGAAAGGCACGCGGGTAAAACGAGCACTTAAATTTTTCTGTGCGAACCCTGATTTCTCTTATTTTATCGTAGTCATCATTTCTCCATGTGTAGGTGGGTGTCAACAGAATGTTTTCGCAATCGGAGGAGCAATTTGCTGACTGAAATTTCATAAGAAGATCCCGTCGCAACGAAAAACGCCTTTTTTTTTAAAAAATAGAAGCCACTTCAATTCACGTATCATGTCTGTGACACTATCTCCCCTATTTCGCGATAATACAAAACGAGCTGCCCTTGATTGTACTTTTTCGATGTCATCCGTCAGTCGCATCTGCTGCAGATCCCACACCGCACAACAATACTCCAGAATAGGGCGGACAAGCGTGGTGTAAGCAATATCTTTAGTAGACATGTTGAACCTTCTGCCAATGAATCGCAATCTTTGGTTGGCTCTACCCACAACATTATCTATGTGATCGTTCCAATTTAGGGTATTTGGGCCGGCCGGAGTGGCCCAGGCGCTACAGTCTTGAACCGCGCGACCGCTACGGCCGCAGGTTCGAATCCTGCCTAGGGCATGGATGTGTGTGATGTCCTTAGGTTCGTTAGGTTTAAGTAGTTCTAAGTCCCATGGTGCTCAGAGCCATTTCAACCATTTTTAGGGTATTTGTAATTGTAATCCATAAGTATTTAGTTGAATTTAGCCTTCAGATATGTGTGACTTATCACGTAATCGAAATTTAGCGGATTTCTTTTAGTACTCATGTGAATAAGTTCACCCTTTTCTTTATTCAGGGTCCATTTGCACTTTTAGCACCATACGGATATCTTATCTAAATTATTTTGCAATTCGTTTTGACCATCTGATGACTTTACAAGACTGTATATGACAGAATCATCTGCAAACAATCTAAGACGGCTAATGAGATTGTCTTCTATGTCGTTAATATAGATCAGAAACAATAGAGGGCCTATAACAGTTCCTTGGGGAACGCCGGATATTATGTTTTACTCGATGACTTTCCGTCTATTACTACGAAATGTGACCTTTATGACAGGAAATTACGAGTCAAGTCGCACAGCTGAGGCGATATTCCATAGGCACGTAGTTTCGTTAGAAGACGCTTGTGAGGAAACGTGGCGAAAGCCTTCTGGAAATGTAAAAATATGGAATCAATTTGACATCCTCTGCCGATAGCACTCTTTATTTCATGAGTATAAAAGGCTAGTTGTGTTTCGCAAGAACGATATTTTCTGAGTCCGTGCTACGTGTCAATCGTTTCCTGCGAAGTACTTCATAATGTTCGAATACAGTGTACGGTCCAAAACCCTATTGCAAATCGACGTTAGTGAAAGGGGCCTGTAATTCAACGGATTACTCCTACTTCCCTTTTAGGGTATTGGTGTGACTTGAGCAATTTTCCAGTCTTTAGGTACGGATCTTTCTGTGAGCGAGCGGTTGTACATAATTGCTAAATATGACTCTATTGCATCAGCATACTCTGAGAGGAACCTGATCGGTATACAATCTGAACCGGAAGGCTTGCGTTTATTAAGTGATTTAAGCTGCTTCGCGACACCGAGGATATCTATTTCTATGTTTCTCATCTTGGAAGTTGTTCTTGATTGGAATGCAGGAACATTTACTTCGTCTTCTTTGGTGAAGGAGTTTCGGAAAATCGTGTTTAAAAACTCTGCTTTAGTGGCACTGTGATCAGTGACTCTACCGCTGTTATCGTGCAGTGAAGGTATTGATTGCGTCTTGCACTGTTGTGCTTTATGTATGACCAAAAACTCTTAGGGTTTTCTGCCAGGGTTGGAGACAGAGTTTCGTTGTGAAAATTATTGAAAGCATCTCGCATTGAAGTACGCGCTATATTTCGAACTTCTGCAAAACTTTGCCAGCCTTGGGGATTTTGCGTTCTTTTAAATTTGGTATGCTTTTTTCGCTGCTTCTGCAACAGCGATATGACCCGTTTTGTGTATCATGGGGAATCAGTACCATCACTTATTAATTTGTATGGCATATATCTCTCAATTGCTGTCGATACTATGTCTTTGAAATCATTCCACAACTTTTCTACGCTTACATGAACGTATCGGAAGGAATGCAGACTGTCTCTTAAAAAGGCGTTAAGATCATTTTTATCAGATTTTTTACGTAGATGTACTTTGCATTTCTTTTTTATTGTTGTGGGTGTTAAGATATTCAGCCCAGCAGCAACTGCCTTGTAGTCGCTACTCCCTGTATTCGTAACGATACTCAGTATTTGTCCACGATTATTTGTTGCTAAGATGTCAAGTATGCTTTCGCAACAATTTACGCTTCGAGTGGGCTCATGAACTAACTGCTCGAAGTAATTATCTGAGAAACATTCAGAATAATTTCGGATGACGTTTTATGCCTGCCGCCGGCCTTAAACGTATAATTTTTCCAACATATCGAGGGTAGATTAAAGGCACCACCGACTATAATTGTATGAGTGGGGTACCTATTTGAAATGACACTCAAGTTTCCTTTGAACTGTTCAGGAACTATACCTTCGGAGTCGGGGGGTCGGTAAAACGACCCAATTAATAATTTGGTCCGATTGTCAAGTATAGCCTCTACTCATAATATTTCGCAAGAACTATCTACTTCAATTTCACTACAAGGCAAACTACTTCCGACAGCAATAAATACTCAATCACCAAATGTATTTAATCTATCCTTTCTGAACACTGTTAGATCGTTTGAAAAAAATTCTGATGAACATATTTCCAGCTTTAGCCAGCTTTCTGTACTAATAACTATTTGAGCTCCAGTGCTTTCAGCTAGGGCTTGGAGCTCTGTTTCTTCTCCAACACAGCTACGACAATCTACAATACCGATCGTTTCTACAACTACCTTATTGTGTTTTACCTGCCCCCTTTTAGACGGACGCCCTTTCCTTGGTTCCCTAAGGCCCTTTAACTTAAAAAACCTTCCAGTCCCTTCCACACAGCCCCCGCTACCCGTGTAGCCGCTTTCTGTGTGTAGTGGACTCCTGACCTATTAAGCGGAACCCGGAAACCCCATCACCCGATGATGCAAATCAAGGAATCTGCAGCCTACACCGTCACAGAACCGCCTGAGCCTCTGATTCAGACCCTTCACTCGGCTCTGCACCAAAGGACCATAGTCTATCGACGATGCTGCAGATGGTGAGCTCCGCTTTAATCTCGCAAGCAAGACTGGCAGTCTTTACCATTTCCGCTAGCCGCTCAAAACCAGAGAGAATCTTCTCCGATCCAAAGCGACATACGTCGTTGGTACCGACATGAGCCACCACCTGCAGTTGGCTGCACCCTGTACTCTACATGGCATCCGGAAGCAGCCTTTCCACGTCCGAAATGACTCCCCCCGTTATGCACACGGAGTGCACACTGGTTTCCTTCCCCTCCTTCGCAGTCATGTTCCAAAGGGCTCCATTTCGCACCTAACGATGGAGCTCCCAACTACCAGCAGACCAACCCGCTGTGAACGCCCAGACCTTGCGGGCCGAGAAGCTTCCTCTGAAACAGGGTGAACGACTGCATCCGGCTCAGAGACAATCGGCCACAGATAACACCCGAAACCTGTTCGTCAAACCAACCGGGGAGGCCCTACGATCGCCCCCTCGGTAAGTTTTCCGCTGCTTGCCAGACTTTGGAATGATCTCCCACTCGGCCAAGGGGTGAGCGGTCAACCTCAGTGCAGGCAGTCCCCGCGGCGCGGCCACAGCAGCGGACCGAACGTGGGACACGTCGGACGTGCTCGCATCCCCGCGTCCGAACCCCTCCCCCCCCCCCCCTCTTCCACAGTGATGCTCCTTTGCAGCAGCTGTAAGCTGTGTGACGGAAGCCAACGCAGCCTGGAGATGTGAACGAAGGGTCGCCAACTCTGCTCACATCTGTACACAGCAATCACAGTTGCTATCCAATACTGCAGTCGCTCCCGTTTGAAGCTCGTAAAAATGTACAGAGTGTCCGAAAAGTCTTTCCCTGATTACATAAATTGATAACTCAGACTAGAAGTAAGATACAAATATGAAACTGGTGTATAATTGTTTACAAAGTATCAAAGTTTTTTTCACACATCAGTAAACTTACACATGAGCACCTTTGGTAGCACGTAGCACATAGCACATCTAGGCGATATTCAATTTCCGTCCACACATTAGGCAACATCACTGGAGGGATCGATTCAACGACTGTGGTTATCCGTTGCCACAGGGTTTAAAGATCTGGTACACGTGCTCGATAGACCTAGTCCTTGACATAAACCCATAAAAAGAAGTCTAATGGGGTTATGTCAGGAGAGCGTGGAGGCCAAACCTTTGGCCCATCACGACCAATCCATCCCCCAGGAAAGGTCATATCGAGATAGGCACAGACGTCCAAACCCCAATGAGGCGGTGCACCGTCTTGCTGAAACAAGATATCGGGGTGATACTGAAGCAGCTGAGGAACAGCATACAGTTGCAACATGTCCAGATACACTGCAGATGTGATGGTAGCCTCAGCGAAGAAGAATGGCCCGATAATTCGATCGTGCAATAGCGCGCACCAAACATTCACCTTTGGACTGCCTCTGGTGCACTCCATGACCTCACCAGGGGGTTGTGAACCCCAAATGCGCACATTATGGCAATTCACTACTCCACTGACAAAAAAGGTCGCTTCGTCGGAAAAGGCAATTCGTCTGACATAACCATCATCGTCCTCAATACAAGATCGCATTTCGACTGCAAAATCATATCGACGTGTACTGTCATTGGGCAACAAGGCCTGAACGATTTGCACTTTGTATGCACGAAACAATAAACGTTTGTGTAAAACGTCACGGAGAGAGCTTTTTGGCATCTGTAATTCACGTGAGGCCCTGCGCACTGATTTCTTCGGATTTCGCAGAAAAGACTGCCCTACAGCTTCCGCCATGTCTGCTGAGGTTCTTGGTCGACCAGACCTCAGAAGGTCAGCAACTGATCCTGTGTTCTTGAACTTCTCATACCAGGCTTTAATGCTCTTGACATCAGGTGGATTCCTTACGAATGTTGTCTGGAAGTGCCTCTGCACTGTGGTTGGTGATCGTGTCTCATGGTACCACAGGACACACTGTGCCTTCTCCTGATTGGTTAACATGGCTTCTTGGGCACTGCACCTCATCCACTAGTTACGTACTGCGAACCTAAAACAGAAAAAAAACTTCGATAGTTGTGAACAATTCGACACAAGTTTCATATTTGTATATTTCTTCTAGCCTGAGTTATCAATTTATGTAATCAGGGAAAATCTTTTCCGACACCCTGTACAACAAACGAACGATGTACTCGCCTTCTTAGCAGCAGGAACACGAGGTGCAGCAGGTGCTCTGTCACTGACGGTCTATCCGACACTCCGGACGTTAGTGGCGAAGTGGCTGGAGCACTGTCATGTAGCGACCACATAACCCTTCAAATCATCAATAGAATTTCATTCAGCGGATGAGGCAAAGTCACCCACAAGAAATACCGACACTTCCTGCCTGTTAGGCGACGTGGAAGGGAGACTGGTCCCGAAATACGGTTGCCAATTATTCTGGCACACACATTCCGGCTGCACCGATGCTGATGATTCGCTGTCATTATGCCATGGGGTTTTGCATAAAGTTATGCAAGTTGAAGAAACCACTTCGCATAAAGGTAGCCTCATCTATGAATAGGATGCATTACACAAATCCAGGATTATCGGTTGCCTGGTGAAGAAACCAGTGATAAAATTGCTCCCGATGTGGAAAGTCTGTCGCTAGTGAGCCCTGCACACACTGTAAGTGATAAGGGTAGTAACAGTCGTTATGGAGAATGTTCCACAGGGTAGTCTGGCTTATCCTGTACTGTGGGGCCAACTGCCTGGTACTGACACGGCGGTCGCTCTCCACAGTGGTACGTTTTCCTCCAAGTCTGGTATTTGAACATTTCTGGTACGTCCTTCATGATTTCCTGCGTCCTGAAAGGACCCTGTCTCAGACAAACGGCGCAACACAGACATTGACTGCTGTGGTTGTTGTTAACGGAGATAGGTCTCCTGATACAATCTTGCTGCCCGCCGCCCGTTGCCATTTTCCTTTCCGTAAGTAAACACCACGTCCCCAAGCTCTCGCTTCGAATACTGAACCATTGTGTACAACACTGTATCGCATACACTACAAGGTGAATCAGCAAAACAAGTGAATCGGCCACAGCATTACAAATTACTACGACAGGAGACGGCGCTAGGTCATGATATATGAGGAACTGTGCCACCCTGTAGGGGAAAATATGCATACTTTAAATATGGCTGCAAGGTACAGCGCGTATTAAACCGCAGTCTCTGTAACAAAGTATGATTGAATAATTAGTCTCTAGCATGGAAATGATTCAAATGGCTCTGAGCACTGTGGGACTTAACATCTGAGATCATCAGTCCTCTAGACCTTAGAATACGTAAACCTGACTAAACTAAGGACATCACACACATCCGAGGCAGGATTCGAACCTGCGACCGTAGCTGTCGCGCGGTTCCGGACTGAAGCACCTAGAACCACTCGGCCACCGCGGCCGGCTAGCATGGAAACCTTGTATTTCGGGACATAAGTTCATTAGACCCTTTTTCTTCTGTATCCTCTCATCGACCAATTTTTTGTACACGGTGGAAAAAATCACCCTGTATAAACTTCCATGAGGGAGGTTCACGTTCACTGCAATTTCAAAAGCTGTTAACTCCGAGACGTCGAGTGCCGAACTGCCGTTTGGAAGAACGTGGTGAACGTGGTAAACTCAAGAGGGCGCCAGACGGCGTTAATATCAAAGACAGTAAACATGACATATTAAAACAATAAAGTTTACGCTTTGTGAAACATAATCGTAAAAATCCTTTTAAACTTTGCATCAGTTTCTTACGAACATCATAACATACGCCATGAATAAAGTTTATTATGGCATGCAGACTCCGTAACGTGTAACAATACTGTAAGAATGACATCGTAGTCCTACAGTCAAATATCGTAGTGTACTCTGTACTGAAGGCCAAAGTTCTAGGGAATATACTCCGTATATCGTAGCATGTTCTATTTACGACGTTCGTGTTATCCTTTATTGCCGCAGTTTGCTGAAGATGGTGCTTCGAAACACGCCACAATAAATAAGTCTGGGATGAAGACATCTCCAAGAAATTATTACCTGACATGTGAGCACCTTAGTACTGGCCATTGTTACTACGTCACTTATTTTGTTTCTGAGTCAACGATTTTCTGGCTGGGTTAGAGGTTGTCTGCAATGACTTCTTCATATCGGAATAGTACCTGCACCCGCCGTTGTCAGTTATTGGTTGAATATATTCTAGTGTCTATTTTCCTCTAACAATTTTGCTGTGTGTGGCTCCCTGTACTACCCTTCTCTGGTGTCTTAGCACACATTTTACCATCGTGTCTCATGTTACAGGCACTGTTTCCAACATATTTCTTTCTTCGCTGATTATGCAGACAACCTTCACATCCTTAACTTACCAGTTCACTTATATCTGAACACTGATCTTTAAACGCATATACTTCGCAATCTTTCTTTACAGATGTTCCAACAGTCCATGACTGACTACCACACTGCTCTGAGTTCAACACGTACACACCCACAATTTTTTCTCGAATTAAATCCACCATTCGGTAAAAGAAGAAGCTTTTTGGCGAAGAATGCTCTCTCCTGTCGTTCTTGTCCGCCTGATTATACACAGCTTCCAAAATAGCAGGACATTCACAACTGGTTTGTTATGTGGCCGACAATTTACATAGTGCTTCCAATATTCTTCTTTCTTCGCTAATTTTGCAGCTAACTTTAATATCCTTATATCACCAACTCACTTATTTAGTCTGGGCGCTAATGACCACTGTAGTTGTGCGCCCTAAAACCACAAATAAAATGAACCAACTCACTTATATTGCACCATTGATCTTCAACACTACATCCACACCCTTCGAGGTTTTTCTTTTCAGCAGTTTCTATAATTCACGACTGACAGACAGACATATGTGTTCCACACGTACACATCCAGAATATTTTTTTCAAATTAAAGCCAACGTTTCATAATAGTAGACTCCTTTTAACGAGGAATATTATCTCAGTTCGTCCCTATTTCGATGCGTTGCTTACAAAATAGCGGTACCTCCACGATTGGCTTATTTTGTGCAACAATTTACATATTTGACACTAATTTCATTTCTATCGCTCCTTCATAATAATGTATTTCCAGTCAGATGAACTTTAAGGCGGTAATATAGAAAAGGGAGGATTGAAGAAGATGAGATGGGAAATAGGATACTGCGAAAAGACCACTGAAAGACTTAATTCGGAAAAAAACCTGTAGGAGGCGACATTCCGTCAGAACTATTGACGTTCACGGGAGAGTAAGCCATGGCAAAACTATTCCACCTAGCGTGCAAGATGTATGAGACACGAGAAATATTCTCAGACTTCAAAAAAAGAATTAGTAATTCCAATTCCGAAGAAATCAGGTGTCAACAGGTGTGAATATTACCGAACTATAAGTTTAATAAGTCATGGTTCCAAAATACTAACACGAATTCATTGCAGAAGAGTGGAAAGTCCGGTTGAAGCCACCCTCGGGGAATATCACTTTAAATTCCGAAGAAATTGGCAATAATAACCCTTCAACTCAGGATAAGGAAAGGCAAACCTCCAATTATAGCAACAGTAGACTTAGAGAAAGCTTTTGTCAATGTTGACTGGGAACACTCTCTTTGAAAGTCTGAAGATAGGAGGGTAAAATCAGCGAGCCCAAAGCTATCTACAACTTGTACAGAAACAAGAAGACAGTTACAAGATTCGAGAGGCATGAAGGGCAAGCTAGGGTTGAGAAGCGAGGAGAGAGGGTTGTAGCTTATCCCCGCTGTTATTCAATCTGCACAGTGAGCAAGCAGGAAAGGAAATCACAGGACATTTTTTAAAATGAATTAAAGTTCAGGGAGAAGAAATAAAAACTTTTAGATTTACCGATGACATTGTAATTCTGTCAGAGACGTTAAGCTACTTGGACATTGTCTTGAACGGAGGATGTAAGATAAACATCAACAAAATAAAAACAACGATAATGCAATGTGTTCGAATTAAATCAGATGATGCTGAGGGAATTAGATTAGGAAACGAGACACTTAGAATAGCAGACGAGTTTTGCTATTTAGACAGCAAAATAACTGATGATAGCCGAAGTCGAGAGGATGTAAAATGTAGACTGGCAATAGCAAGAAAAGCATTGCAAAGGGAGAGGAATTTCTTGACATCAAATATAGATTTAAGTGCTAGAAAGTCTTTTCTGAAGATATTTAGCTGGAGTGCAGATACGTATGAAACTGAAACGTAGACGATAAACAGTTTAGATAAGAAGAGAATAGAAGCTTTCGAAATGTGGTGCTACAGAAGAACGCTGAAGATTGAAGGGGTAGATCGTGGAACCAATAAGAAGATATTTCTCAAAACTGGGAAGAAAAGAAAATTGTGAGACGAGTGAAAGAAGGGATCGACTGATAGGACGCATTCCATGATATCAAGTGATAACCAGTTTAGTACTGTAGGGATGTGGGGGCTGGAGGGGTAAAATTCGTATAAGGAGAGAAAGAGATGTACACAGTGAGCAGCTTCAGAAGGATGTAGGTTGCAGTGGTTATGCAGAGATGACGAGGCTTGCCCAGGATAGAGTAGCACGGAGAGCTGCATCAAACAAATTTCCGAACTGGAGACCACAACAATCACATACACGGATCATCATAATTAATGACGTGTGCGCATACAATTGAAAGTACATGATACTAAAAGAAATGATACGTGAGTTCTGGGTACATAGCGCCCGTATTGTTGGCCGGAGAGTTTATCACGCGGGTACACATCTTTCAGTGGGCCCTTTGCTTTGGCAGGGTCTTCAGTGGGAATCGAAGCGGAGTGAGGGGAGACTAGAGTGGGGGTTGGACAGTCGGTGTTCATGAGCCACACACAGAGGGAAGGGCTGGCTGCCGGCGGTACGGCCGCGTGTGTGCAGCGGCAGTGGGGATCTCGGCGGCGCGTCGGGGGCAAGGAGTGCGCCCAGGCTGCAGTTCTGACTTTGGAGAGGCCACTTGCTGTCCGTACGGTACATAGGAGCAGCAGGCGGAGCTGGTTTCCGTCGGGACAATGTGTGGCGTCTCACGGAATAGCTTGTAGTATTGCCTCCATGTGAGCTGCTATCCTCATTTGTAACGCCGGAAATGCATATCCTCCTATTTCCATCTATTGCACTGCAAATTTTTTTCCTTATTTTGTTACCTCAAGATATGACATTTCTGTGTCTTTATATATTGTAATTGTTTTACTATTTGTGTATATATATATATATATATATATATATATATATATATATATATGTCGATGTATAATTGGTTTGTTTTGTAAATCTTATTTGTATTTTACGCTGGGTCTTGCCTAGGGAAAACTATGCAATCGGAAGATTACATCGATAGGTCGTGTGAAGAACGAAAGTGTTTAGGATCTTTGGTAGTGTTAACTCTGGCGCGTGGGGGAGAGCAGAAAGGAGTCTGGCTGGGGTAGTGCAGTGGAGCAGGTGTGTTGTGTGACGCTCCCGCGAGTTGCCGCGCTTTCGGGGTTTGGCAGCATGTAATTGCGCTCGACTTGCTATGATAGTTTCTGACACGGTGTCGCTGACGGGAAGCGTTAGCTGGCGCACATCAAGAGCCCGTTTCGCCTGGTGACCGTGTCGAGAAGGAGGCGCGCCAACATCCAGCTTCTGCAACAGCGACGGCCGACAATGAGTGACTGTCGCCACCTCCTCGATCGACGGCTTCAAACCTTCAATCAACCAACAAGGAAGACTGGAAGCACGTAAAGTTTTAGAACTGTATGGCAGACCTCAGCTTTTAAAACTGTTCAAATCACAAAATTACAGCAACGTAGCACGAACCTTTGTTGCTCATTGTCCCAATTGCATTACCAAGCAGGGTCCCTTCCTTTTCCGGAATGAACCCGAGTGTCGTTGAAATTCAAACGCCAGCATTAAAGCAATATTATTTTATTTCACTGCTTTAATTTCAAAGTTCAGTTAAAGTATACATAGCTGGCTACAATATTTAGATTACACAAGCACAAATTATGAGTGCGAGTTTTGTTACCATATTTTAGCTTACCTGTGCTCAGCTTGGTACGTACTAAATTTTACTATTGTTAAGTGTTCAGAATCATTTAATTCAAGTTCAAAGTTAAATCTCTTATTTCTAAATTGCGTAAATTCAAGTAGCTTTTGAAATGATTGTTGAGGTAGTCCAAGACTAACCATATTTTACTGAATTTCGATGTGCTTCAGAAAGAAAGCTCATTATTAACTTCAGTCACTAAATTAACTTTCGATTTTCCGGTTTTATTAATTCTTTTGTTAAATTAAGTCAGAGTGTGGCGAAATTTGTTACTCCTGACAAACTTTCAGTTTTCACACTACACGTGTCAACCTTCAGTTGCCACGCTTCTAGTGCTAATTATATGTGTAATAACCTTTCTTTTTCAGTTACTATAGTAATTGTCCTTAGGACTGGCGACCGTAATTTCCCCCAAATCTCAAATATCTAATTACCGCTAGTTAATTGTTAACGTAACGGCCGCACATTTACTTTCTTTATTAACTTTACCCCTTTTCAAAATTAATTCCATCAGTTTCATTTGCATTTAGATGTAACCCTTTCCTCCATCTTTACCGACAAATTGACTTCGGTGACGATTGCTTTTTCCCAAATTTCCATTAGGCACACGCGGTTTAATTTTTCACTGTCATTAAGGTCGATAAGTGAGGGGGAGGTTACACATTGACGAGCCATTTTACTGGAACGTTAATGGTCTAGAAGCTGTTCTTCGGTCATCACCATCAGAGGTTACTGCTAAAGCTCCCCTGCCCACAGTATACTGTATTTTCCTCCACCACGGCGCCATAGTTGTTATTTTCCAAAACGCTACTCCCGGTGGGTGTAAAAATGAATGTGCGCAGCGGAAAATAATAAACGCTGAATGAAGATTTGGCCCTGTTTGACTACCCCCTGAAGCAGATCTTAGGATCTCTTAATTCTATAAATTACAATCTAAACATAAATGAATAATGAATGCAACTAATCCCACTAAATGATAAAACGTTGTTCCTGTTTATATATTTATTGTATATTAAAAAAACCTTTAGATTAAAAAGTTTATATTTCCTAAGTAAAATTACTAATCAATTGCCGAACTCTACCCCTTATTATGACTGCGCGGTCTAATATCAATAACGCGAAATGACTGACATCATATACATACCAAACACTAGAAGACACTACTTTCAAAGATGATCTACGGTGGTGTGGAACCCCAGTGGAAATGAACTAACGTGAGCACAGCTCTTTAGCTTTTATAGTCCTAATAAGCCAAAGCTGTTTGCGATATCACCGTATGTACTGCGTCAGGTGCGTCGAAGTGATGGTTCTCGTACTCGTCTGCGACGATGGAAGAACTCCAGCCACAAATAAACACTTTCAAACACTCGGACGGCTAAAGGCTGTCCTCTCACTAATATACTATAATACTGTCTTCTCCTCACTGTGTTCTACAGACGAGAAACGCGAACTCCCAGCCACAAGGACGGAGTTCAGATAACGTCTCAACGTAAGTATAGGCAGAGGAAGTGCTCTCAATTACTGAACGCTGCGCACTCAACGACGACTTCCAAACCGGAGGTGAAGTCCAGATTCGTATAGGTTCGCAACAGTACAAAGCCTAACTGTTCTAACTATAAACTCTTCTGAGAGCAAAGAAAGCAAGTCTGTCTGTACCAACAAAGCTGATATCGAGCTACCGTCCCATACGGGCGCTCACAATGGAAGACCTCGTCTCTCCACCGCTGGCCTCCCAGCAAGGCTCGGCTCCCCACCATCGTAATTCCGGAAACGAATCATATTCTCGAAACCACGGAATATTCTCCCTCTCTACAAATTCTTCCGAACGCCGACCAACCATATTTTAGTCTTTTGTCGTCCAGCGCCGAAAGTTTGCGAGGATAAACCTATACTCATATAATGGTACGCTTCTGAGTTAAAATCATTGGAAATAACCCAGCCTGCATGGTTTCCGAGGTGACGCTTCCTCGTTCCTCTCAGCTGCGTCCAAGGTTTTAGTAGTTTCCGAAGTATAGTCCTTCCAGTCCAGCTATAACACCGGCCGGCGTGCAGCGCTCAGGTGTCACAACGTCCGTCTTCCTACTTCCTGTGTTTAAGCAGGACCAACACTCCTGTGCGGGCCTTCCACCCAGGGCCTGAGTTCCGTCTGCCATTTCATTCCCACTGTCGTTCCAACCTCTACTAGTATGATAATAAAGACACTCTGTCACCTTTCACGCAATAAGCGTTAACAATTAATTACCAGGTGTACGTGACAATGTCAGTCTCCTTATTTATATTCAACATATCACATGATACCTAATTGTGTTTGTAGATCACGAGGGGGGGGGGGGGAGGGGTGTTGCTTGCAAGGTGCGAAATTACAGCCACCTTACAATTTGATTTGCTGCTAATTAATAGCTCGAGATTGTAATTCTGGAACTTCGGCACCTGAACTGAAGGCGATGTGGAAGGTTGTGTGTGTTCATCTTCTAAAGATGCTCAGTGTAACATTACCATTAAGAATTTTGTTTACAGTTTGAAAAGTTTTAACTTCCCTCTAAACGCAGCTAAGTGAAGCGCTGCTGTTGTCACATTGTGAACATTTGTTTAAAGTTTCAGAGATTTAATTTCCTCTTGAATGTAAGATTCAGTGTACTTTACCACTGTGAATATTTGCTTAGGCTTCTGAAAAGCTTTTTTTTTAAATTTCATCTCTAAAGTCGCCTGAGGATAAATTTTTTCTCTAGTTTAATGTACCCTTTACAGGTTGTTTAGAGCAGTTTTAATCTAGTTGAACGTATGCTGAAAGTTTTGAAAATGTTCTAAACCACCCTTTAAAGGTGGTTCAGTTAAATTTTTCCCTTTTGTAAGCAGTCGTTTAAACTAAATTTTAACATTTTCTTTTATGCTCTTGTTACTGGTTGTGTTAAGTTTAAGTCTTGATTATTTGGTTCACACTAAATTGTTGATCTGCAGAAATAAGAGTATGATGTATTAGTTACTGTTTGCTCTGTTTAGGTGAACTCAATCGGTTGGTGTAATATTGCTGAAGTTATTCCACTCATAGCCCTGCACCTGAGCCAATTAAGGGAACCAACGCGTAATCACCATGTCATACACTGTTATTAACGTTGCGAGTACATTTCCTTCCATTGAGCAAATAGTTGATGGACAACAAAATCTTATTCTGCGGCAAGCTGAATCGCGTGAGACTGGTATTTTAAACGTGGTGCATACTACCATGTTTGTTGAACCCTAAGTAATGTTATGGATATTGTGTGCACCTAATTTTCAAGTACCTGAATTTTCTCAGTTTTATGATATTGAAAAAATGAGCATTTTTGGATATCAGGTCATGTGACATTTTACTTTAATTGAAGTCTGTCTAATCATTTGTTCTGAGTCTCCGGTTTACGATTCGTATTACTGAGCTTGTCTGTAAAACCATTTTTTTCAATTTGTTCTATATATGCTGCCAGCGTATACTGCTCCAAGTGTCTTGCAAAATGAAAAAAAGTATACGTGTGTTCACGACTTTGGTTCAGTCCTTCCATTCCACCAGCCCATGTCCTGAATACTCATCGCTTCACAAAAACGTCTAGTAAACACGAACTCTAAAATGCGTGCTAGAAGAGCTTTGAGAAATACATTTCTTCTAGTGAACATGTGCGTTTATCTCTTAAGGTATGCACATTAAAGCCCTGATTTAGTGGACACTTTTTTCTTGTCTTTATACATACCACCACCTCTCGAACTACGGACAGCAAAGAGTTACAGTAGAGAGCGAACACAATAAAACAATAAACACGAAAAATTATAATTATTTACAGTTGCTAGTTACAGCTTTCAACTAATTCTTGTAATCTCTATTTTTTTTCATTAAAGTGGTGGTATGCTGCAAAATTCAGACTACAATGAATGCATAATTCTGCTTTTACCATATCGACATTCAATTAGTTTTTTGCTTCAGGCTATAAATGATTCACGTGACTGAAGATTCTTTCCACATTGACATTGCTGCGTGGAACCACCATTCTCCTTTTGATAATTTTGCATATTAATAAATAAATTAGTGTTATGAACGGGATTCTAAAAGTACCGAACCACTCCTATTTCGATACCGAAGACTGAACGTGAAATACCGAACACTTTGGTAAAAATCCGAGCACCTGCCACCACGAAATTCACACTCGGTTCGAGTACAAAAAGAGTACATAATATTGCAACACACTGGCAACGGTCTTATCGAGAAATTCTCAAAAGATGATTGGAAAACTTTTTCCGTCTTTCTGTACCAAGTGCAGTTATTGTAGAAACATCTTACAAACGATTGACCAATGGAGGCTTACGATAAACTATACACTTATAATAGCCAAAGAAATGTCGAAGAAAACTTGAAAACAAAATTTATTTTAAGCATGATCTGGAAGTCGGTATAATGTGGAATCACAGTGAAGTTACTTTCCAAAATTAAAGCGGAATTTATAATTTCTCGGTTTTTGCCACAGAATATTACAGTGACTTTTGCAGCCAGAGAATACAGTGATTATCCTGAAATAAAGACGATTTCAGGAGGTATAACTTACCGACATCTTCTTTGAGGATGTAGAACGTATTTGATTTAGTGTGCCATAGTAGCAAATCTTCGAAAATCAAATAAACTTTCTGATGAAATGTTTAACAAAATTTCTTCCGAAAACTAATTTAAAAGTACTAACACGTACATTTGTTTAATTGACGAAGAACTGGAGCAATAAAGGTCACTGGATTTCAAATTTATATATTATTTGTAACAGCTTTTATTCACAGATGACAAATAAATGTTTTAATCGCTTAAATGAATAATGTTTCGAATAAATGAGGAGCATCGTTTCAAAACATATGAAATGCCGCCGAGGTCAAAACACAGCTTGATGTGTTTTTACCGCAACTGTGGTATGCTCTTATCACTGTTGAGACAAATAGGGTGTTTTGTATTCTTTCCCAAAGTAACCAGGAATTGGATCAAATCATGTTATGTACACCGCAGCCAACAGTTCAAAATATTTTATGTTCATGACAAGCTTCCCATCCTGCGTTACCAGCCGGCTCTTTTGCTTACTCTTTCCTCTACTTTCATCTTAAAATTCACAGTGTGGTGTTGATTACATAACTGTGCGCTTTCGATCACCATGGAGGGCTATTTACCCATGGGAGAGCGATCGAGAGGAAGTAGAATGAGAGCTAGTTCTGCAGAAACTAGAAGACACCCTCAAAAGGAAGCTCCGTAGGTAAAAACACTTGTATTTTGTGAATGATCATTTTCAGTGAACTTTTTAGTGTCAGTTGATTGATGCGTTATTCGTGTGGGAAAATTGTATAAATGTGTGTTTTGAAACTTTGATTGCGCTCTGCTATCTGTAGTTATGTCGAGACGTATTTCGTCTTAGGTATTTCACCCAAGAACCACACTTAAGTAATTTTGAGCCGCCTTGTGATCAGAAAGAAGGCAGATTCAACTGTCGAAGTATCCCAGTAGCCGGTCTCTGTGAACGAGTGGTTCTAGGCACTTCAGTCTGGATCCGCGAGATCGCTACGGTCGCAGGTTCGAATCCTGCCTCGGGCATGATGTGTGTGATGTCCTTAGGTTAGGTTTAAGTAGTTCTAAATTCTAGGGTACTGATGACCTCAGATGTTAAGTCCCATAGTGCTGAGAGACATTTGAACCATTTTTGAAGTATTCCAGCATCCTACTTGTCCAAAGCAAAAAACGGAGTTTACAGCGTACCGAACAAATTGGAAGAAGATCGCAGACTCAATTATATGATGAAAGTTACTTCTCAAACACCACAAAGAACTGGAAAGTATTATGCAGGAAAGTGCAGCCGAAATTCCGTTGATAACAGAGAATTACCTGACGCCAAGAAACTGGATGTCAATAAACTGTTAAAAACAAGATAGATCAGTTTCATGTCTTGGCCTAAACGTCGATATGACATCAGCTGAAACTGGTAGGCTGACACATGAGAACGATGAATGGGCCTGTCTGCACGAGCAAGAAGGACTAAGTGCAAAGCTGTAAGACAGCGATCTACCCTCAAAAACATATTAATAACTGTATTTTCTTACATCATGGGCTGTGTCAAACAATAAAACCAAAAAAATACTGAAATGAACGTTTCAAATAATGTTATGCGAAAACATGATTCGATCAGGACGAGCTAAGTGCAGTTTAAAATTAAAATGGCGCCTTCATGCAAAGGGAAGTGAATCATGACTGATTCTGTAGCCCAATTTAAATACTGCCATCAAGATTGTTGATTATTTCGTTTGGCTAGGAAGAGAAAATTTCTTTTTCGCTTCCTGTAAAATTATGATCTCTGACCTTTGTATGATCTGAAACGATGTTCCACAAATATTTTTATCTGTTATTCACGAATAATGAATAATAATTTTTGTCTGTACTCGTCATTCGCCATTGAAATAAATTTATCCAAACTCTGGCTTTAAGGGAAGCACGCTACGCATATTCAGTCTGCAAATTCGCAGTATACAGGGTACTTCTTTCCAAAAACAAAAGAGGTCTAATGAACTTATGTCCGGAAATGGGTGGTTTCCATACTAGAGAACATCTATTTGGTCGCACATTGCTACAGAGACTGGTTTCTAATGCGCACTGTACCATGCAGCCACAGTTACAGTATGTGTTGAAAATGGTTTCCATGTGCCCCAACGCAAATGTTTACGCGCCGTAGTATGCTGTGTCTCACACGTTCGCATCGGCCAGGTTGCATCCGAACAGTGTCAAAGGCAGCATGAATACGCTGCCTCATATCCTCCTGGATTGAGCTCTGCGTACACAATAGATATGGCCCCATAACCAGAAATCACACGGATTGAGATCCAGTGAACGAGAGGGCCATGCAACTGGATCCTATCGTCCGATCCATCGACCAGGGAAGATACGACTCAGATGCGTCCGGACGTTAACGGCGAAGTGGGCTGGAGCGTCATCATGTAGCAGCCACGTAATCCTTCGAATCATCAATGGCACTTCTTCTAATAGGGGAGGCAAAATCACCCGCAAGAAGCGCCAAGGGTTCTGGCTTGTTACGCGACATGGAAGGAAGACTGGTCCCAAAATACGGTCGCCAGTTATCCCGACCCACACATTTTGGCTACACCGATTCTGACGATTCGCTGTCACCATAGCATAGGGGTTCTGCATTCTATCTCACAGATGACTGTTATAAAATCTGAAGATACCACTCCGCGTATAGGTGGCCTCATCTGTGAACAGGATGGATGACACAAATCCCGAAATCGTGGTTGCCTGGTAAAGAAACCAGTGACGAAACTGCTCCTGATGCGGAAAGTCACGCTGTAAGCGATAATGGTAGTACCAGTTGTCTTGGGAATTGTTCCACACCGTCCCACTCGGTCATCTGGCTTATCCTGTACTGGAGAGCTATCTGTGTGGTACTGACACGGCGGACGCCTTCCACAATGTTACATTTTCCTCCAAGTCTGCTGTACGAACATTTCGAATACGTCCTTCATGATTTCCAGCTTCCTGAGACGACTCTGATACACGAGACACTGTTGCAGACAATTAATGCTGTGGTTGTTATCGGCGGTGATAGGTCTCCTGATAGAATCTTGCTGCCCGCCGCCTGTTGCCATTTGCCTTTCCGTAAGTAAACAACATGTCGGCAAATTCTCGATTCGAATACGGAACCATTGTATGCAACACTGTATCAGATCCACTAGAAGATGAGTCAGCAAGAGAAGTTAATCGGACACATCAGTACCAATTAAAATGGCAGAAGAGGGCGCCAGGACATGACGATGAGGAACTGTACCACTCCCTAGGAGCAAACCATGCATACTGTAGCTGTGGCTGCAAGGCACAGCGCGCATTGGACCGTAGTTCCTGTGACAAAGTATCATTCAATAAATGGTCTCTAGCATGGAAACAATGCATTTTCGGACATAAGTTTATTAGACCTTTTCTGTTTTGCGTCCTCTCATCGATCAGAGTTTGTACACGTTGTATATGCAAGTGTGTGCGTGCCTGTTGCTCTGATGGTCATAATCACGTAACATCCTCAAGGCCTTTGACAACCGTTTAATCGCTTGTCTTATTAGGCGAGGCAGCATCGGTCATCTTCGACAACTTCCGCCGATACCTGGAAAGTGTATTCGTGCTCTGTCTGGCACACGCACGTGCAGACCATGCTGATGGGGCACGTGCTTGGCAACGTTCCCAGAGAGCGCGCCCACACACGGGAGTAAAGGGGCCCATCTCCCCCACCTCTCCCACGCGTCCCCACCTATGTCTCAGGGAAAGGTGTTTTTCTTTCAAGAAAATGATTTAAAAGTCGGTGTTATAAGGTTGGCAGGGTCGAATCTGAATCCTTTACGGTTGCTTACAAGCCGGTACTTGACTTCCAAGACATTAAAAATACTCCGTACTCCCAGGCCTGCCCCCTTCGTACTGAATATTACATGGGGGGGGGGGGGGGCTTATGTACTACACAAGCATGTCACTTAAGGCAAGAAGCACTTAAATTAACTGAAAGCATACGTACGGGGGTAAGTCAATTATTATCCGCAAAGCAGTTAAAATTTTATTATAATCAAATAGGAAACTTACAAGAACATCATTTTTCGACATAGTCTCCTTGCGTTTCAACGCACTTGGTCCATCGTTGTACAAGGTTCCTGATGTCCTCATAAAAGAAGGTTCTCGGTTGAGCTGCGAGCCAGGAATGCACCGCTTCTTTCACTGCTTCGTCCGAGGAAAATTGACGGCTCCTTAATGCCTGTTTGAGTGGACCAAACAAATGATAAGCAGAAGGGGCAATACCGGGACTATATGGAGGATGATCCAATACCTCAGATTTGAGTTGAGTTTCTGGAACGTTTCAGCAGGGTGGGCAGCAGTGTGCGGACGGGCATTACCGTGCAACAACACAACACCTTCCGACAGAAATCCTCGGCATTTGCTTCGAATTGCAAGCTTTAATCTGGCAGTAAGCATCTCTCTGTAACGTATGCTGTTTATCGTTGTGCCCCTTTCCCCATAATGTTCCAGTACTGGACCTTGTGCGTCCCAAAAAACCGTAAGCATCAGTTTTCCTGCGGACAGTTCGGTGTTGAACTTTTTCCTGCACGGCGAATTTGGATGTTTCCATTCCATACTCGTAATGATGGATCCATGTTTCGTCACCAGTAGTGATCCTGTCTAAGAAGTTGCCCCTTTCGTTACCATACCGTTCCAAATGTTGTTTGAAGATGTCCAAGCGCGTTTGTTTATGCAACTGTGTTAGTTGTTTTGGGACCCATCTTGCACAAACTTTATGAAACCCGAGTCTGTTGTGGATGATTTTGTAGGCAGAACTGTGACTAATTTGCAGACGATGTGCCACTTCGTCAATAGTCAATCGTCGGTCTAAGAGAATCATTTCACGTGAACGCTCAATGGTTTCTTCATTTGTGGCGGTAAACGGTCGTCCGGCTCCTTCATCGTGCGTAACACTTGTGCGACCAATTGGGAATTTTTCAATTCATTCGTAGACACTCCGTTGTGCCAAAACACTGTTCCCGTACTGTACCGAAAGTCTTCGATGAATTTCGGCCCCTGAGACACCTTCCGACCCCAAAAAACAGATCATTTAACGCTGCTCTTCTTTGGTGCAAATAGGCAGCGGAGCAGCCATGATTAACAGCACAACAGCGATAACGAAACTACCCTAGCAGCTTGAAAATTGCAAAGATATAGCAACAAATAAACAAAGCATGCGTCATCAACGTAAAACGACAGTACTACCAAGCTAAAAAAAATACATCTAAATTGCGGATAATAAATGACTTACCCCCGTATATATGTTACGGACAAATCCCGAAATGGGCCAGAGAGGGAACCAGCTTGCCAAGCCGCGGAATTGCCTATGTCGCTTTCAATTGGCCGGCCAATGTCCGATGTTCCCTTGATTTCGGGATTCGACCGGGATGTTGGTGAAGTGGCAGGAACCGATCTCCCAAATTCTGAAGAAAGAAGAAAAGCAGATTTGATTCAACAATTTCAAATTATTTAAGTCAGGAAACGGCTAACATCGCTGGAAATTGACCGGCCAATGTCCGATCTTTTCTTGAGTTCGGGACCTGGAGAGTCAGTTTGCGAAGTGGCGTAGACTGATCGGAATCGGAAGACAAATAAAGAGTTGATGAATATGTGAAATTTAAAGCTGTATGCAATCTATTTATTTTATCAGTCTCAATTATAAAAAATATAAACTTTATACAATCCATTCATTTTATAAATTTTTTAATACATTCGGTCTTCATTTACTACAACAGTATTTCTTATTTCTACATTTTGAGTGATATATGACGCATTTAGTAGAGCAGTTGCATCGGCTGTATCCTTGGCCAGTGGTCAGTGACTGTAAAGACGATGTGGTTCGTAATGTTTTTTCTTCTTTGGGATTGGATTCCAGAGTGAGCGGTTCTAGTGCAGTATAGGGAAATATTTTGTGGAATATAGTTGTTTGAGAACATCATGTTCTATTCTCAGGCTGTAGAAGGTGTCTTAGACGTTCATGACAATTGCTTCCGGGATCCCTGCGATCTCTGTCACCATCTGGTATACGAAAGCGAACATTGTCTCCAACTTTTCAAGATGGGAATTCTACATCCGAACTTTTAAGCATCTTTGCACCGTGTGCTTGCAAATTGTCGTGAGCTTCCGCCCTCTTCTTCCTGATTTCTTGTTTAATATAAGACAGTTTGCAAATGATTTTTCCCCCATACCCTTCGTCTGTGCTTGTGCTTGCAAATTGTAGTGCACTCCTGCCCTCTTCTTACTGATTTCTTGTTTATTATAACATAGTTTGCAAATAATTTTCCCTCCATATACTTCGCCTACTTCATTAATTCTTCCACAAATTGTGTGCACATCTTTGCCGCAGGATAAACAACAAAGAGGTTCATTACCCTCTTCTTCACAAACAACACAGAATATTTTCACTTTGTTGTTGTCAGGTAACGGGTCTCGACTTTCCGGTGGCTGACCTCCACGGTAACAGTTTTATTATTGGGAGTAGACACTCCATTTACAGCAGTCTGCATTCCTAGTTCGACTTTCTCGCAGTCTCCCTCTGTCACTATCTTATGAATAATCAGATTTGAAATACTCAGCCCCACTTTTGCTTTACAGCCAAACTTTGCCTTGTATGGCGACAGCCAAATTCCTTAAAAAAATAAAAATACGGATTTTCACGAACTGGATGAATCGAAGACTCTCAGCCTATTGTGCTAAGTTATTCGTCTGCATCCATGTCATTACCATATTCTGTATGTCTCTGTTGGCCCGTTCGATGGAACCTTGGCTTTGTCTGAGTTTTCCATGTACCGATTTTAGTTCAGGCCACATGTTGTTTAGCTCGTACATAACTTTGTTCGGAAACTCTCTACCATTATTTGACTGCAGCACTCTTGGAGCAACTCTAATGGTAAATATGTCAAGCAAACGGTAAGTAGGTTCTTCTGTTACTTGCTTTCAGGGTTCGCAATAATACAAACTTGGTTAAGTGATCTTGATAACTGAGTATCAACTTGTGCACCCCGTAAGGGCTACTTGGCATGTCTATCAGATCTACCTAGAACCTTGAATTAACATCTTTAAATATTAGAGGTTTGGAAATTAAACCACTCTTTGGATTAGACTATACAATCTGAAAAAGTTTGAATAACCGAAGAATCTAAGTAATGACCTCTTTGGTAACATTTTTGTACTTGAAGTACCGTTCCTTTTCTATTTGTGTGCGACCCCCATGCCCTGTTTTCAAGTGAGTGTCGTGCAGTGTTTCGAACAATATGGACATAGAACTAAATAGCACTGTTGTCTCCAGTTACTAGTGCAATAAGTTTTTCTTTTCCCTCAACATCAGTAACGTCATATTTTCTTAGTCGATGACAGTCAACACCCTCTTTCCCCTGCTTTGCTTTGGATTGTTTAACATTCTCTATAAAAGAACAATATTTATCTCTTGTGATTATTCTGCTATTATTCGCTTTTTCTTGCAGCAGCGTATTCAAAATGTCGAGGAACCTGCTTTTCATATCAAATGTCGTTTCCGCATTTGCATGTATCCCACCATCATTGTGAATATCGTTCTCTTGAAGTAGCCATTTGTCAGCCTGCGGAAGAATCATACGAAGATTGAAATCGAATGCCATTAGGATTCGAACCTGCGACCGTAGCAGTCGCGCGGTTCCGGACTGAAGCGCCTAGAAGCACTCGGCCACTCTGGCCGGCGAGATGTTTTAATGCCAGCAAGCTTCCTACACTACGGGCCTATTAGGCATGTCAGTGTGTCGTCTTCCTGGTTTTTCCATATTTTTGTCAATCTCTGTACATCAACCTGCTAATATCGTGACAGCGTGGCTTTGAATTGGTTCCATCTATGTTGTCATGGCTAATCGATAAATTTGTCACACTTTGTATATGAAATTGGTATGTGATTTCCTTTATAGATGCACTGCGTTCAACAACTGTAAGTCTTCAGTTACATACTGATTTTATGAGAAAATCTCGTTTCATAACACATCTTAGTATTACACCTATATGTGCGAGGGTGTGCTGAAAAGTAATGCCTCCGAATTTTCTTATTCTGTTCTCAGTATTGGTTGAGGAATTACTTGTTATATCACTCAGTCGACTTTCCGTTTAGTTGACAGAAATTGCAAAGGTCTACTGCTAGAGGGCTCACAATCGTAGTGTGTAACATCTAAGTTCGTTACGTAACTGTGTCAATGCGTGATTCGCTTTGCTGTAATGGAGCTTCGAATGCAGAGAGTTCGTGTACACAGGGAACGATCTCTCTTTCAGCATGGTGATACCAGACGACATACGAGCGCTGCGACACCTGCACCAATCCGATGCTTTAGGTACATTGTCATTGGTCACCCTCCATACAGTCCCGACTTGACCCTATCCAGTTTTCATCTGTTACCAGATCTTAAAGAACACCTTCGAGAGCTTCACTTTTGATCCTGATGAAGAGGTACAAGCAGAGGCGAGGATGTGGTCGTGACTTCCTGCGATGCTTTTGGCTGGATAGTTAGCGTCCTCTATTTAGGACGGCCGCGGTTCACGAGGTGAGACTCGATCGGGGCGGTGATGGAGACTCGGTCGGCGGCAGTGACAGAGGGAAGACAGCGCACGGAGCATTGCGAGTAGTCAGTGGTATGCTGCGAGGACGCACGGTGTTGATTTTCCGGCGCCTGGGTCTGGCGGCGAGCGGAACTGGAGTGCGGAAACAGTTTCCGATCAGGTCAGATCTACGAAGTCAAACGTTCCACAATGGCGGTAACAGCGAAATAGTCTGTTGTTGGGAGAGATACGTTCATCGTCAGAGTAACTCTCTTGAGAAGTAAATATGTACACGTGAAGAATAAACACGTGGAAAGTTAATAACATTTTTTATTTAGAAAGCTTTCAGAGTTCTCAAATAAAAAGTTGGGAGATATCACTTTCCAGTACGCACGCGTAGAATGTGGCGATGAAAGGGACTTCTACTGTCGTAACAGACATTCTGGGTTACGAAAAGCAAACTTGCGAGCAACCACGTAACCAAAAAGTGAAGAATAATCCCATGGCAAAAGAAGCAAGAGAATCCCAAATTGAAAATTAAACACAAGTACGTTGTAATTTGTAGGATGTTCAATTTTCTTCGGACAACTACTGGCCATTAAAATTGCTACACCACGAAGATGACGTGCTACAGACGCGAAATTTAACCGACAGGAAGAAGATGCTGTGATATTCAAATGACTAGCTTTTCAGAGCATTCACACAAGGTTGACGCCGGTGGCGACACCTACAACGTGTTGACATGAGAAAAGTTTCCAACCGATTTCTCATACACAAACAGCAGTTGACCGGCGTAGCCTGGTGAAACGTTGTTGTGATGCCTCGTGTAAGGAGCAGAAATGCATACCATCACAACTTTGATAAAGGTCAGATTGTAGCCTATCGCGATTACGATTTATCGTATCGCGACATTGCTGTTCGCGTTGGTCGAGATCCAATGACTGTTAGCAGAATATGGAATTGGTGGGTTCAGGAGGGTAATACGGAACGCCGTGCTGGATCCCAACGGCCTCGTTTCACTAGCACTCGAGATGACAGGCATCTTATCCGCATGGCTGTAACGGATCGTGCAGCCACGTCTCGATCCCTGAGTCAACAGATGGGGACATTTGCAAGACAACAACCATCTGCACGAACTGTTAGACGACGTTTGCAGCAGCATGGACTATCAGCTCGAAGACCAGGAGACCATGGCTGTGGTTACCCTTGACGCAGCATCACAGGCAGGAGCGCCTGCGATGGTGCACTGCCGGCCGGAATGGCCGAGCGGTTCTAGGCGCTACAGTCTGGAACTGCGCGACCGCTACGGTCGCAGGTTCGAATCCTGCCTCGGGCATGGACGTGTGTGATCTCCGCAGGTTAGTTAGGTTTAAGTAGTTCTAAGTTCTGAGGCACTGATGACCTCAGATGTTATGTCCCATAGTGCTCAGAGCCATTTGATGGTGCACGAATGCCAAAATGTCATTTTTTCGGATGAATACAGGTTCTGTTTACATCATGATCCGTCGCATCCGTGTTTGGCGACATCGCCGTGAACGCACATTGGAAGCGTGTATTCGTCATCGCCATACTGGCTTATCATCCGGCGTAATGGTATAGGGTGCCATTGGTTACACGTCTCGGTCACCTCTTGTTCGCACTGACGGCACTTTCAACAGTGGACGTTACATTTCAGATGTGTTACGACCCGTGGCTCTACCCTTCATTCGATCCCTGCGAAACCCTACATTTCAGCAGTATAATACACGTTCGCATGTTGCAGGTCCTGTAAGGGCCTTTCTGGATACAGAAAATGTTCGACTGCTGCCCTAGCCAGCACATTCTCCATATATCTCACCAATTGTAAACATCTGATCAATGGTGGCCGAGCAACTGGCTCGTCACAATACGCCAGTCACTACTCTTGATAAACTGTGGTATCGTGTTGAAGCTGCAATGGCAGCTGTACCTGTACACGTCATCCAAGCTCTGTTTGACTCAATGCCCAGGCGTATCAGGGCTGTTATTATGGCCAGAGGTGGTTGTTCTGGGTACTGATTTCTCAGGATCTATGCACCCAAATTGGGTGAAAATGTAATCACATGTCAGGTCTAGTGTAATAGATTTTTCCAATGAATACCCGTTTATCATCTGCTTTTCTTCTTGGTGTAGCAATTTTAATTGCCAGTGGTGTAAGTATGTCGAAAACGAAACACTGTAAGAAAAAAATTTCCAGGTGAAAAGTTAATATTAGCAAAGTGGACACCTGTCTGTGTTACAACTGGCTACATACCAATAATCCCTCCAGCGTGGACGTGCTCAACTTCGAATTTTGTAAAGTAAATCTGTCATTTTATGGTGTATGCGGGTTCTACGCCAAAGAATATGTACGGGCTACTACTATTCATCTCAGATGGCGCTGTAATCCACAAATAACACGTATGCCTTTTCTCGCAATTAAGAAACAACGCATTTGATTCTACATTTCATATACAATTTAGATGTAAACCAGTGTGTTGATACTGATGTTCAAACGTTACCTGAGATTCACAAATGTGGCTACGGAGTTGGTTGTAGTTAGACCGTGGACCATCGGAATGTTTGATTTCGTTGGCCTTCCTCAGATTTCGGTGTGTGTTTCCACCTATAGCGCTGGCCGCTAATGTAGTTACCGGCGGGGTACAAACCACAAACATTCTAATGGGATAAAGTGTCCATGAAGTCATAGTGACAGGTGCGCCTGCCACGGATACCCGCGGAAAACAAGCTCCCCAATGGTATGAGGCAAGGGGACTCACCGAAGTCTGGCGCCACAGTGGTGAGAGGCGAGGGGATTTACCGATATCAGGCATCCCAATGGGGACAGAAATGTGTTGCGTCCACGTCGTTGTTCCTAGTAAAGTAATTTCTAACCAGACATTGAACCGGCTAACCATATTGTACTGAATAATTAAATTTGCAACAACAATCAAAATGTGTAAGATAAATATCAGCCGCTAGAGCACTAAGGTCTACGTTACATCGTGAATAAAATGTAGACTTAAATGCGTCACTTCTTAATTGTAAAAACAGGTACATTTGATATTTGTCGATTACAGCGCTTGTACCACGAATGAGAAACAAAGCTTTGAAGACCGTAAGTAGTTTTTGGTGTGGTATCCATGTATGGAATAAGAACGGGAAGTTCCTATTCGAAAATACAAAGTTGACCCCATCCACGAAGGAGGGGTGATTAGGAGGTGGCCAGTTGTAGCAGAACGGGTATCCCCTTCACTGTTCGTTTAGAACATCGTTTTCGTAGTATTGCGTCGGTTTGGAGACATCTAGTTGTCTGAAGTTAAAACACACACCCAAGAAAGAATACTACGTAGAGAAAGACGTGAATGAGACCGTACTTATCATTCTCTGTAGTCGACACCTGAGACATTCATCTGCTGTAGCCGTGCAATAAAAGGCAGCTCCAGGCCTCGAGATCCCACGAGGAGCAGCACGGTCGCCCTGCCCCGAGTCACGCGCTGAAAGAGGCAGCTTTCGCGACGACGTAAGCCCCCGGCAGAGTGGATGGCAGTGGGTGGAGGCGGAAAGGGGCGGACGGGGGTGGCGGCGGGTGGCGGGGACGGGGAGGGGGCACACGGAGGCTCGGGTAGGTCATCGTTCCTCCTAAAGCCGAACAACTTTTATGATCTGTAGGGGGACCGCGGCGGTTGCAATCTTGGAGCGGCCGAATCTCCGCGTTTAGCCAAGAGTGGTAGCAGCGGCCGCCGGTGCCGCCTCCATCCAATTTGTACTATCTCCGGCCAGCCGGCGGCTCTTCAATACCGATTGCTGCCGCAGCCGCTTCTGCTGTAAGGTTTGTTGTCGGCGATCGTCCGCTCTGCGCCCTCACTAGCCACGGGGTCCAGTTGGAAATTTCCAGTGGACGGCCTGGGGATCCGGAATAAGCGAGTGTGATTGTGTGTGTGAGAGAGAGAGAGAGAGTGACGTATTCAGTGGCGGTACGAATTGAAGCTGCCACTAATGCTACGGCTGCCATCTTCCCAGTGAAAGCATTGCAATTTCAAAATCTGTCCTTGTATGTGGGCGCAGAAGAAAGATATGAATTAGGAAAGTTTTAGTATGCTGACTCAGTCTCCTGTATAAAGCTACATAATACATCCAAACTTACCCATGCAACTTTTTGTGCACGTTAGAATGTGTATTCCTCGTTACACAGAGCGTTTCCATAATAGTGACGTTACGTGTGTTTAGTTGACATGGAGCTGTAACGAGGTACGATTTAATGGCAGACTGATGATGCTTTCTAGAGAGGGAGGGAGATGTTGCTGCAGATCATTTGGTCACTTTCTTCCGCTGTTCTGGCAGGATGCGTCAGTCGTGGCATAGCCTGCATTCGACTCGTATACAACCACGTGTTCTGTGTGTGACTTAGAACACTATCTACTTGCGATCGTAAACATCACACCTCTCGGTCGTCAGAGTACTTCCCTCTCATGTGTGATGAAACATGACCATCCTCTTTCGACACATTCCTCTAAACGAACGGAGATGTACTCCACTCCCCTGTCGCATCTTGGGTATTAAAGTGAGACTTCAATTTCATAACTAAGATGATTCTAAGTTAGCGATAAGTGTTTGCGAGTCACTGCAATCCCCGTGTATACATCTGCTTACAGATGTCCTGTTTTCAAAGTTAGTGGCGGTATGACGCGTAATTTCACGTGTCAGACGCCGCTGCTATCCGTTTATCTGTTTCCTCGTAAGAGGTATTCACCGTTACTAAAAATCATTGTATATAGGACTGATGCGGGCATAGTATAATTACTGAACTGTGATCGGATGTGAACAGTGGACGCTGTACATCATATTGTGCACTTTTTAAGGGAGTAGATTTTGCATTTTACAGTTTGTTACCACAGTTTATCGTAGAGAAACCTGCAAGAAGGATGTCTGCCATTTGGTGGAAATATACTCCTTACATTGGAATATTAACAGCGCTGCATTCCACAGGACTAATAGGTCGGAAACTGAAACGATCTAACATTATAGCCCGTTTTAAGTGCAAAACCGTGTTGCCTTAGGAATGAGTGTGTTTATGTTCTCTCCTTAGCAAGAATGCCCTATGACTCCCATCCGCATAGAGACAGATGATGAGTTACGCACTATGCTCGAGGTGTTAGAAATACGTAGATCGCTGGCTGTTATACTTTGATGATGTACGAGGGTTGGTACCTCAATAGTGGCAACTATTTATTTACAGCTCGTACAAAATACATACGCGTTTCAAAGTTTTACTGATCTACAAAGTAGTCACCAGCATTGTTTATAACCCGTTGTAGACCGTAGGATACACTTAGTAGTGCCAGTGGTGTTGACAGCTGGAGCGGCGCGTTCTATTGCCTGACGAATTTGTAGCAGTTCTGGAGCGAATGCCGTGAAGTGTTTCCTTCAGTTTAGAAATAAATTGAACTCACGAGGGCTTAAGTCAGGGGAGTGCAGTAGTTGGTATAGCACTTAGCAGCCCCATCAGTCAAACAAATCAGTAACAGCCTGCACTGCACGTGGTTGAGCATTGTCCTGCAAAATGATGGTCGGGTCCTGCAGAAAGTGTCATCACTTTTGTCTCTAAGCTGTGTTCGCAAAACGAACAGCACAGAGACAGAAGTGATGACACTTTCTCCAGGACCTGACCATCATTTTGAAGGACAATTCTCAAGCATGTACAGTGCAAGCTGTTACTGATTTGTTTGACTGATGGGGCTGCTAAGTGCTACACCACATACTGCACTTCCCTGACTTAAGCCGTCGTGGGTTCAACTCGATTTCTAAACCGAAGGAAACACTTCACGGCATTCGCTTCAGAACTGCTACAAATTTGTCAGGCAATAGAACGCGCCGCTCGAACTGTTAACACAACTGGCACTGCTAATAGTATTCTACGACTTCCACATCACTGGCAACGGGTTATGCAGACTCCAGAATCATGGTGACTAATTTGTAGGTCAGTAAAACTTTAAAACACGTGTCTATTTTGTACGAGCTGTAAATAAACAGTTGCCACTATTAAAGTTCTAACCGTCGTATATGTTCGAGAATTAACAATGAATCGTCGTACTGCACAGTCATCTGCCTACATTCGCAATGGTACTCGCAATGTAGAGGAAGGGTGGTTTAGCAATCATACTGAAATTGGGAAGCATGCTGTCACAGCATTGGTCAGTGTTGAAATTACTGTAAAATTGCTAAAATTGTTTTTACACTATCAGCTGTGATGTTTATTATTACAGTACATCGTCGGTGTCTTTCCCATCCCATTACCACATAATGATTGACTGACATCGCTTGTTTGAGATGGAGAAAGAGTCTTTGTGGAGGGGTGCCGAAACAATGATCACGTACATGACAGCAATATGAGGAATCAATCGAAATGGAACACAGAGTCATCAGCTATCCAGTCACTGTGACAGATGAGTTTAAATGTAGAGGTCGTCAATCACATTCGGAGAGCAGTTTGCAAACGCTCCACAATGCCAAAAAATTCTTCCAGTTTCCTTATGTTGTAACTGATTTTTATTTCAAATCCTCCAGTGTGTGTGTGTGTGTGTGTGTGTGTGTGTGTGTGTGTGTGTGTGTGTGTTATGGTAGCAGTAGCAGGAACATGATTTATACCATGCAACGTCCCTTTTCCTGTGAGAGGCAATGGATCATAATGTGTTAATGTCAGTTTAGAACCTGACACAGACCTCAAAGTCGTGTCGAAAAAAACAAAATGTATGGCAGTGTACAAAGTGTGTTACAGCAAAAAGAAAACAATGTTTCAAAAATGGTTCAAATGGCTCTGAGCACTATGGGACTCAACATCTGAGGTCATCAGTCCCCTAGAACTAAGAACTACGTAAACCTAACTAACCTAAGGACATCACACATATCCACGCCCGAGGCAGGATTCGAACCTGCGACCGTAGCAGTCACGCGGTTCCGGACTGAAGTGTCTAGAACCGCACGGCCACCGCGGCCGGCAAACAATGTTTCAAACAATGGCACAGGGTCACAGGGAGCATCTCTTGCAACTTATAGTGTAGGGTGTGGGAGATGGTCATCCTCCTATAGTACAGGCGATGAAACCTTAGACTGGTCTGCACATTGGATCAATACCTGTATATTTAATAGGATTGGCACATGTGTTTAATACGGGCATGTAGACGGTATTTGTTTTCGATATATGGGAAGAGGGAGATGCGGTAAAAATCTTATAGAGTTTCCTATCGGATGAAGTTAGCGGAGCTTTTATATATCGTAATTTTTCTCTGTTGGATGGAACAGAATGTTGGGGTGATAGACGTGGTTCAAAAAATGGTTCAAATGGCTCTGAGCACTATGGGACTTAACATCTGTGGTCATCAGTCCCCTAGAACTTAGAACTACTTAAACCTAACTAACCTAAGGACATCACACACATCCATGCCCGAGGCAGGATTCGAACCTGTGACCGTAGCAGTCGCGCGGTTCCGGACTGAGCGCCTAGAACCGCTAGACCACCGCGGCCGGCGGTGATAGACGTGAATGCACCCTGAGGGACACAGAGCTGCTTTGGACTGCAGTACCTTTATGATGTTGAGTCATCCTAATTTTCCTGATAGGAAACAACCCCATAACTGTTTGTACTGTATTTATACTACCTCGTGTTGTAGGAGCCGTTTTCGTTTGGCGCCGTGGTACACATCGTACACAGTTGGAGGAGGTGTGACGACATGTTCGCATTTCCATTGAATGGTCAAAACACAATCCTGTTGCACTAACTCAGCCTAGCCTGTTTCTACCCAGGCTGTGGTAGATATAGCTTTCGACAAATTCTACTCAGTTCTGACTTAAGATGGAACCATCACATGCACAAAGCTGCAGGGATGGCAGCGTAGGGTCTGAGGGGCAGTTGCAAGATGCATAGGGACTATCTAAAATTTTACTGTAGCAGATAGGTTCGAAAAACGTGACTCGTTACGAGATATGAGAGTGCCCGAAGTATGATTTGCTAGCGGCTGTAATCATTAAAAGACTTCTTCGTAGGGTCCCATAAAGGTAGGTGGTTAAATGGAAAGACTTGATTCCAAATCACAGACACCATTTCTACCGGAAAGTGTAGCACTAGAGATCTGACCAGCTAGTGTACATTTCTTACGACCGCAATCAGCATACCTTCTACTGTTTGTGATCGTTCTCAACCAACCATCAAACCATCGCCTATAACCCAATGGATATATCGCAGAACCTCTGACGTGGCATCGAGACAGCATGAGTTACAAATGCTAGAGAAATATCTAGTGGCGTTATGAGGGAGTTGCAAATACCGGCTTCATATCGTATTCCCTAGCCAAATCACTTTCTAAATTCGGTGATTTTATTACGAGCTTAAACTCGTGGGCGACGTGTAACCGCACTGTTGGTCTGATAATATCCACTCCAGCAACCACGATCTATATTCAGTGTTGGGGCATTTGTCTGGAAAAACTACTTCATTCGGAAATAATGCATTACCTGGATTAATAAGGCATGTATAGTTTTTGACATGGATATCGTTAGCGATACTTGCGAGCTCCTGTAGAACCAAGACCGATTGTGACAGTGACATAGTTGAAACTCCCTGACATATTAAAACTGTGTGCCGGACCGAGACTCGAACTCGGGTCCCGAGTTCGGGTCTCGGTCCGGCACACAGCTTTAATTGCCAGGAAGTTTCATATCAGCGCACACTCCGCTGCAGAGTGAAAATCTCATTCTAGTGACATTGTTGTTGCTATCGTGTTTTTAACGTCTGGTGACTTCTACGACGGTTGCGTTTCTCTTTCTAAGACACTGTGGTAACACTCACAAGAAAACATTATGAGACATGTCCACCCATCGCTGATTTTCGGTCAGTATTGTTTCGTATCGCCAGCAATCAGTTATTGGCGAAGTATTAGTAGTAGGGGATGCGTGATAGGTTCGCCTTGAGCATCGGACTTATAAACTATGTGCAAAGAAAATGAATATGTCCAATCGTAAAGAAGGTATGGATTTGACATTGAGTACTGTGACAGTAAAGGAAAAAGTATGTCAAGTCATAAGAATGGTACAGGTATTTTTATTTCCAGAGCCACAGCTGTGTGCAGGGTGTATTAACGATACTTTACTCACTGTCGAATGTTGTCCAATTGAGACCGCGATCGTAATATTTATTTGGAAGTACAGTGATAAACTATATATTTGTCCAGTTTCTTAGGAAGATTCTGTCTGCACCTGTGACCTGTGGCGGAAATAGTTCACATTTCCGGCTACAGGCAGGAGCTGTCTGAATGGAAAGGTCTGTTGGGATTCAGGAATGAACCTGACCTAACCGTGTCGTCCTGTAGACGGCCGAATAGCGAACTAATACTCAGTATGCATAGGACAGTATTCGTGATCGCATGTGTTCCCATGGAAATTTTAGATTCAATATGGTGTTTGTATAGGACCATTATTCCCTCACACATAAATTGACTGCTTCTGCGCATTTCTCACCTTTATTTGGTTGAGAGAACATCGATTGTGGTGTACACATTTAGCAGGTGAAAGATGGCTGGTAGACACATTTGCTGGTTCTCTAGACATAAGAAACACCTTAGTTGACTTTATAAATTATAAGGATGGTTTGGATCTGTTATATCACAAACATTGGTATTGATGAGTGCAAATATCAGTATCCTCTTTTTTTTCAGTTTTCACTTAAAGTTCTTTGCAGACAAGGTAAGTTTCTAGTTACTCAGTGGTTTAGAGCACGTTGCACCTCCGCTAAGGTTTTGGGTTTCTAGATAAATAATTTCCAGTTTTTCAGGGTAAATGATAACAGCCAAACAGTTGCAGGATAAACATTTATTAAAATCCTTGACCATGGTTTCGGTATACCTAAATATACCTTTATCAGAAGTAAAATACACTAAAATCACATCCTGCAGTGGAGATACATAAAACAATCGTTCCAAAAGCGTCGTCACTAGTTAAAACATCATCTCCATCTATACAACATAATTATGGACAGAGGGTCGGTGCGAACACAGCATAGCATCAGTACTGCGCCTGTGAACTGCTGCGTTTGCATGTTAAGTGCAAAACACCAAGCGTTTTTACATGCAATGAGTGTTTGTGCACTGCATTATTTCGACAGTTTACAATTAGTGAGCTTGTCTGCAGAGTGTTTTACATGCATCATTTTGTGAACAGGTCTGTAGACTGTGCAATTCGTTATTTCGACAGTTTACAATTAATGACAGTGTTTGCAGAGCGCTATACCTGCAGTATTTTGACAATTTACGTGTTGTTTACGTGTCTGTACAACAGTTTATAGCATTATTTCGGTAATTTACGATTAGTTTTCCGGTCTGTAGGCTACTTACTGTGGCTCTAAGCACACCAGAGGGAGTGTTTTATATCAGTGTATTAAATAAACTATGTGAAATCCGTCCTGAAATAAAGTGTTCCAAAATAAATACACTCCTTCCTGTTTCCAGCAGCTGGACACAGAGTCCTTTTCCCACCATCTTTCCCCCAGATCGCCATGGGATGACAGCATCTCTGGTGGTAGTACTGTGTACTAGGTCAGTTGGAGTCTGGGCCTCATGATGAATGCACTGGATGGAGCTACTACCTGTGACAACTCTAAGTGTTTAAATAAACACTGCATCCTATCCAGCAGCCCAACACAGGCTGAGTTCTTTTCCCATCAATTCCAAGAAAGAGGTGGGGTCAGATAGGGTAGTGGTGGTAGCCCAGGTGACCTTTTTTCCTGCCATTTTCTTACATTAGTGTAGGTGGCACGAGTGAACTCTTTTCTGCCAAAGTTTGAACTTCCCGCCATTTTATGGGGCAGGGTTGGAGAGAGAATTACAGGAGGAAGGGAGGGAGGAGGGGAGCGGGTTAGGTTAGTGGAGTTAGCCCGCTTGACCTATTTTCCTGCCAAAATTTTAACTTCCTACCATGATGTCACTGCAACATTGTCACTTCTATCGCCGCCATCTTGGATCCGCCACCTTCAATAAATTTGGCAACAATGCAGAGTGGGGTGGTACGACTGTTGCCCTACTACTCACGTTTCCAGAATATACCGACATGGGCCTTATGAATGGCAAAGCTCACTGTAATGAAGAGTTGCTCGTTTTCAACAACGTCCGACTCCATCGCATACCCTTTTCACCACAACTACACAATGGCTTCGAGAAACGATAAGCTGACCATCAGAAAGCGAGACTGTGTTGCTCCAAGGAGACACTGGACACCAGAACTGCAAGAGGCCATATTATATCACATTGAACGGAACCCATTAGCGGCTGGAGTGGCAGAGCGGTTCTAGGCGCTACAGTCTGGGGCCGCGCGACCGCTACGGTCGCAGGTTCGAATCCTGCCTCGGGCATGGATGTGTGCGATGTCCTTAGGTTAGGTTTAAGTAGTTCTAAGTTCTACGTGACTGATGACCTCAGAAGTTAAGTCCCATAGTGCTCAGAGCCATTTTTGAACGCCGGTAAATGCCAAACGGCGCCTCGCTTGGTGTAAGGAGCGTAAATATTGGACGATTGAAGAGTGGAAAAACGTTGTGTGGAGTGACGAATATCGGTACGTAACGTGGCGATCCTATGGCAGGGTGTGGATATAGCGAATGTCAGTGTGTGTATTACCAACCGTAAAATTCGGACGCGGGGTGTTATTGTGTGGTCGTGTTTTTCATGAAGAGGGGATGCACCCCTTGTTGTTTTGCGTGGCGCTATCATAGCACAGGCCTACACTGATGTTTTAAGAACATGTTTTAAGAACCTTCTAGCTTCCAACTACTGAAGAGCAATTCGGGGATGACTATTGCATCTTTGAACAAGGGTGAGCACCTGCTCATAATGCACGGCCTGTGGTGGAGTGGTTACATGACAATAATATCCGTGCAATGGACTGGCCCGCGCCGAGTCCTGACCTGAATCCTATAGAACACTTTTGGCATGTTTTGGAACGCCGACTTCGCGCCATGCCTCACCGACCGACATCGATACCTCTCGTTGGTGCAGCACTCCGTGAAGAACGGGCTGCCAATCCCCAAGAAACCTTCCAGCACCTGATTGAACGTATGCCTCCAAGAGTGGAAGATGTCGTCAAGGTTAAGGGTCTGCCAACGCCATATTGAATTCCAGCATTACCGATTTATGGCTCCACTTACTTGTAAGTCATTCCCAGACAGGTGTCCGGATACTTTTGATCACATAGTGTACAACTGGAACCCATTCTTTTCTTTGAATACCCTGCGAAATTATTGGAAGGTTACTGTCAAGTGTACGAAAAGTTTCGTAAATCTCCCAACTTACGTTGATTTTGTTTACATGCAGAATATGTTAAGTAGTGTCGGTGACAGAGGGCACCATTATTTGATTTTTTTGTTTTGTATTATCAGTAAGGTTACCTGTTTCAGTTTTTCTTACTCTGATATAATTTTTTATTCGATAAGGAACTGTGAAAATACATTCTGCGCAAGAGCTTTTTTTCCAAGCCCGTGTTCTTTCGTAATAACCTTTCCATTAATTTGATGCAGCTTCATTTCCTAGAACGTGCTCTGCAGCAAGAGTTCAGAAGGTTTTCACACTTGTATTTGGAACAATGACTATTGGCACTTTTATTACAAGCTACTCATATAAAGCTTCATCGGTACACAGTTATAAAATGAACATTTTTATGGACAGAGAAAATTATTCAAATCGCAGTCGTGATGGAGTAGAAACCTCCTACTGCTCGTATAAACTATGGGGTCATAACGAATTGCCGAAAGAATAGTGATTTGTTTCGAAGATATCTGTGAAGTGAAAGCGACAGTTAGAACTCAGTTTAAGCAGGGTGTTGTTGTTGTTGGCATGTGAGTGGTTCTTACCAAAGAACTGCGCAGCACGTTAAACGTTAAGTATCATCTGTGTGTCTGCACTGATGCGAGTAGTCCAAGGAAAGTGCAGAAACTTGTCGCCCGGACAACGCGTGCCAATAGAGAACAATTCAGTGCCTGGACTGTCTCAATAGCCGAAAAAGTCATTGCTGAGGTCGCGGTGGTCGCAGCATGGATTAGGTCCAGCAGCGCACGCATTGCGTCACCTATTACCTCCGGGATCCGATTTCTGGAAACTGGCTTGCGACAAAACGCGCTGCTTGCCAGACTTCGATGTACGCGTAAACTAGGAGGTCCCTTGCGATCGTATATCCACAAAGCCATAATCAGTAAAGAGAAAATATCGACGATTGTCCTTCGCAAGTGTGACTTTAACCGGGAGAAAGAAATCTGTTACTATTATCCAGTGACATACGCAGCGGTTGTTGGCTGACGATACCGTGAATACTAATGAATGTTAATTTGAATAGATGAGGCAAAACAATTACTGTGCAGAGAATGTCTCTGTTTTCCTGCAAGTGGTGATATTCATCTACTTGTCAGCTGCTGTCCCAAACCCTAGCTGATGTCGAATTAATTCTCTTCTAGCAGGAGTTCAGTTATTTGACGCAATAGATAGGACAATAGGGAGAAGCTACCGACAGGAGAAAATACGTCCGTTCTGCTAAAACCTACTGTATTGTTTCTCCAAGGACACACAATAAATTGGCCATATAGCCTGATAAACGAGTATAAATGCAAATATATGAAGCCTAGGTCCTGTTGCGCCTTGCAGCAGGATAATATAAAGCCGGCCGCGGTGGCCGAGCGGTGCTAGGAGCTTCAGTCCGGAACCGCGCGACTGCTACGGTCGCAGGTTCGAATCGTGCCTCGGTCATGGATGTTAGTTGGGTTAGTTAAGTTTAAGTAGTTCTAAGTTCTAGGGGACTGATGACCTACGATGTTAAGTCCCATAGTGCTCAGAGCCACATGAACCATTTTGATAATATAACAGAATCAACTGAATGAAAAGTTTTGCATTAAAATGATGTAGCCCTTGAACTACGAGAGAGTGCGAGAAGAGAATACATGGAGAACTTTGTTCACTGGCATGAAACGTAACGGAAGCCCGGGCAGTGCATTTCGAGAAACCTTTCCGCTATCATCTTAAACAGCGTCGGGTCTTTCACACTGTGAACAATTAGCATCGTAACTACGAACGGTACTGAATGAGAACTCGATGAATTTAACGGTCTGCAACCTCGACGGACAGAACGTCCCATGGCGGCAAACAATGCACAAAGCATGCTCACCAACGGCTAAGATGGCGGCTGGTACCGAACTCACGACTTTCGTGAATGCTCACTTCCCTTCATCACAATGAACTATTCTCAACTGGCGCGGTCATGGCGTCTCTCGCCACTTTTGTGGCCCAGGAGCCCTCGGCAGAGGAAGCTTACGACGACAAGAAGAGGGCCGCATTGCCATCCTAATCAGCCCTGCGGTTACCATTAGCTCTCCTTTGCAGCGGTCAGAGCATGCGGCAACGGGGATGGGACTACTGAAGTAGCGGATGGTTCCACGAAAGCGGTGCATACTCTCGTGTCCTTCCGCGGCAAGTAGCCGTCGCCCAAATTTGAAGCTAACGGATGGCTAACCTCTGCCAGAATCTTGTGATATTACAGAATTAATCAAATTAGGACCCGGAAAATTCGTCCACCCCAGCGCCCTCATAGTCTGCTGGTTAGGCAGGCCTACAGTACTCTCAAAGATTTCAGGAAAATTACTTTCATAGCTAATAATTAAAGGTTAATGGTGATGACTTCCGAAATAACAATTTAACCAATTCTAGATTCATCTCAAACGAAAGATAGTTGTCTGAATAACGTGAGTCTCATGCTAAAAGTATGGATTCAGTATACATAGTGCACTGTGCTTTAACACTGAGCTGGATCATGCTGCAGTATAGAGTGGTAGCAGGCCTTGTGGCTAGTCTGCACTCTGCAGTATTCCAGGCCTCGTGGAGGGGTACTCAAGAACGAACTTACGCCTCTGTGTCTGACGTAAGACTAGACAGTGTAAAATAAATCCAGAAATTGATTCAGTTCATTCTGTAGTTTCAATGAAGTGACAAGCTTTCGCTTCAACATCTGAAAGAGGTAACATAAAGAATCTATGTTTTATATATCGATACTGATTACAGAAGTATTATTTTTACAACAATAAATGATTTCATGGCCAACATTTAGTTGTGTTAAATTTTCGGTCGGAAAGGCTACGGTCAATGTATAAAATTATTCAGTAACTTTCGTCTCTCCCAATCTGCTGGAGACAACTGCCCGAAACAAGCAATTTTATCTCCGAAATTGTCTCGCAAATAGAGACGAAACATTAGTTAATAGTTTAATACGCTGATCAAGGCAGCTATGCTCGGACATTTAAACAGAAGAAAAATAAATAAATAAATTTATTTGTAAGTGAGACTGTGCAGTTTCGATCATATGGTCATTCTCTAGCATACCGACAACATGCATACCTGAGAGAGGTTGAAACAGTGAGGGGGACTACAGCTACTGTAATAGGATTATAAAAAGTATTAGGGGGACTACAGATACTGTAACAGAATTATAAAAAGTATTATTAATTACACGACGGTGTATGCGTTGCACACAGAATAAGCACTGTCTCCAAATTCTCTGCACAAGAAACCAGGGAAAGGTTATAGTGAACCATTCGGATACTATCTCCTATAGGCTGACTTTTGACACTGTTTACCACATGCGACTACTAATCAAGGCCGCGCGGGATTAGCCGAGCGGTCTAGGGCGCTACAGTCATGGACTGTGCGACTGGTCCCGGTGGAGGTTCGAGTCCTCCCTCGGGCATGGGTGTGTGTGTTTGTCATTAGGATAATTTAGGTTAAGGATTGTGTAATCTTAGGGACTGATGACCTTAGCAGTTAAGTCCCATAAGATTTCACACACATTTGAACTTTTTTTTTTTTACTAATCAAGTTGCGCGTCCGTGGAATATGGTCTCAGTTGCGTGACTTGCTTCATGATTTCCTGTCAGAAAGTCGCATTTGATACTAACTGACATCAAATCATCTCGTAAAACAGAAATGAAAACGGGGATTCCCAACAAAAGCGTTAGAATGCTCTTCTTAATCTATGTAAACGATTTAGAAGATAACCACAAATACCCCTGATTCCTTGAGGCTCGAAATGGAACTGCGACGTATAAAACAGTTTCCCACTTCTGATTATTTTGCGAATGAGTTAATGTGTTAAATATTTGACGTTAATCATATGAGAAAGAAAAAGTTTAGAAAAGCTTATAGAGCACTGGATGAGTATACTCTACGGAATTTAAGCTCCGTTTTAAGAAAAAGCTACGTTTTCATTCATCTTCATTTTTCCTGAATTATGTGTCGTATAACTGCACACTGAAGCGACAAAGAAACTGGTATAGGTATGCGTATCGCCACGCGGAGTGGCCGTGTGGTTTGAGGCGTCGTGTCACGGACTGCGCGGTCCGTCCCGATGGAGGTTCGAATCCTCCTTCGGGCATGGGTGTGTGTGTTGTTCTTAGCATAAGTTAGTTTAAGTAGTGTGTAAGTCTAGGGACTGATGACCTAAGCAGAAATTCACACACATTTGAACATTTGTATGAGTATTCAAATACAGAGATATGTAAACAGGCAGAATGCGGCGCTGCGGTCGGCAACGCCTATAGATGACAACAACTGTCTGGCGCAGTTATTAGATCCATTACTGCTACTACAATGGCAGGTTATCAAGATTTAAGTGAGTTTGAACGTGGTGTTAGAGTTGACGCACGAGAGATGAGACACAGACACATTTCACGAGAGTACCGTGAATATCACGAATCCGATAAAACATTAGATGTCGGACATCGCTGCGGCCGGAAAAAGATCCTGCAAGAACGGGACCAACGACGAGTGAAGAGCATCGTTCAACGTAACAGAAGTGCAACCCTTCCACAGATTGCCGCAGAATTCAATGCTGGGCCACCAACAAGCGTCAGCGTGCGAACCCTTCAAAGAAAAAATGGTTCAAATGGCTCTGAGCACTATGGGACTTAACATCTATGGTCATCAGTCCCCTAGAACTTAGAACTACTTAAACCTAACTAACCTAAGGACAGCACACAACACCCAGTCATCACGAGGCAGAGAAAATTCCTGACCCCGCCGGGAATCGAACCCGGGAACCCGGGCGCGGGAAGCGAGAACGCTACCGCACAAACACGAGCTGCGGACTTTCAAAGAAACATCAATGATATGGGCTTTCGGAGCCAGAAAAATATTGGAATTTGTGGTAGGTTCTATGGGACCAAACTGCTGAGGTCATCGCTCCCTAGGCTTAAACACTACTTAATATAACTCAAACTAACTTACGCTAAGGACAACACATACACTCATGCCCAAGGGAGGACTTGGACCTCCGACGGGGGGAGCCGCGCGAACCGTGACAAGGCGCCTAAGACCTCACGGCTACCCCGCGCGGCTTTCGGAGCCGGAGGCCCACTCGTGTACCCTTGATGACTGCACGACACAGCTGGCCAGGTTGGCCGAGCGGCCGAGCGGTTGTAGGCGCTACAGTCTGTAACCGTGCGACCGCAATGGTCGCAGGTTCGAATCCTGCCTCGGGCATGGATGTGTGTGATGTCCTTAGGTTAGTTAGGTTTAAGTAGTTCTAAGTTTTTGGGGACTGATGACCTTAGAAGTTAAGTCCCATAGTGCTCAGAGCCATTTGAACCATTTTTTGAACTGCACGACACAAAGCTTTACCCCTCGCCTGGGCCCGTCAACACCGACATTGGACAGTTGGTAACTTGAAAGATGTTGCCTGGTCGGACGATTCTCGTTTCAAATTGTAGCGAGCGGATGGACGTGTACGGATATAGAGACAATCTCATCTCTCCATGGACCCTACGTGTCAGCGGGGGATTGTTCAAGCTGGTGGAGGCTGTGTATTGATGTGGGGCGTGTGAAGTTGGAGTGATATGGGGTCTGATACAGTACGTCTGGATACGATCTGATAAGTGAGACGTAGGTAAGCATTTTGTCTGATCACCTGCATCTATTCGTGTCCACTGTGCATTCCGGCGGACCTGGGCAATTCCAGCAGGACAATGCGACACGCCACACGTTCAGAATTGCTACAGAGTGGCTCGAGGAATACTCTGTCTGAGTTTAGACACTTCCCCTGGACATCAAACTCCCCAGACATGTACTATATTGAGCATATGTGGGATGCCTTGCAACGTGCTGTTCACAAGAGATCTCCACCCCTTGTTCTCAAGGATTTATGGACAGTCCTGCAGAATTCATGGTGTCAGTTTCCTCCAGCACTACTACCGTCGAGTCCATATCACGTCGTGTTGTGACACTTCTACGTGCTCGCGGGGGCTCTACACGATATTAGGCAGTTGTACCAACTATTTTGGCTCTTCAGTATATAAGCTAGCAGGTGGTATATGTGGATACTGTCTAAAGAATGCATTGCGAATAGTGTGAGTACTAAAGAAATAATACGTCTAAATCTACATCTGAGTGACAATTAATTCGTCTTTCCTTAAGCGGCAGTTTTACTGCATGATCAGCAAAAATGTAGTAGGCGATAAACTTTTTTTCCTTTCATCGTTTTGTTGGAGGGGTCAGCTACAGAAAGTTTCGTAACGGTTTGAAGTTATGTGCAAAGTCTATTGCAAATCACTAAAAGTCTCATTTTTAGGTACTGGAAAAATGTAATGTGGATATCAGTTTACACTTAACCTAAGTTATACTAAGGACAAACACACACACACACCCATGCCCGAGGGAGGACTCGAACCTCCGCCGGTCCACGCTAAGTCTGTTACTAAAGAAGAATGAAGCATTGTCAGAAGAGAGTACATGCTACTGGTTTCCCTCAGACACAGTTCTGCAGGGTTCAGGATAACACGTGCATCTCATTGTGCGACTAAATTGGCGAAGCAACCGTAAACGTACTCAACAACTGAAGGACGCGGAACAGAACTACTTTTGTAGTCAAAAGTCTAAATCCGTACAACCTGACCGCGAAACTCTGGCGTATAAATGGTGCTAACAATTTGACCAACGCCGCACAGGCGTCCAGATCTTCCACCATAATAGTGTGGAGGTATGTGTGGAGGTGACTGGACTGGTAGTGCCTTAGATCATTGACCAGCCATCTTGGTAGGTCATGTACGCATCCAGTATAAGAAAACTAAAACAGCGGTATTCGATGTCTGTATATTATTTATATTCAAATCTCCTAGACTCTGGACAGAAAGAAGAGTCATCAGTCTTATAACTGGTTTGATACAGTCCTCCGCTTATTCCGCTTACGAACGAAACTCTGTAATTCAGAGCACCATTATCACCCAGTGATGGTCTATTCCAACATCTGTCTTCCCATAAAGATTTTGCACTCTATCTACAGCTTCCTGTACTTCCATAGAATTTATTTGTTGCTAACACAAGGACTATAATTTTGATGCTCATTCGTGTCAACATTTTCTACAGATTTCTCTCCTTGACAATTCTGAGGAAGCCTCCTGATTTCTTATCAGTCCACCTAATTTTGAAGATCCTTCCAGTAAGCACCACAAATCAACCGCTTCAATTCTTTTCCGGTTTACCCACAGCCATGATTCACTGCCATACAGTGCTGAGCTCTAAATGTACATTCTCAGAAATTTCTTCAAACGAAGGCCACTGTTTGATACTAGTAAGTTTATTTTGCCCAGGAGTGCCCTCTATATTAGTGATAGCCTAGTTTTTATGTCTTCCTTACTTTGTCCGTTATGTATTATTTGGCTTTCAAAGTAGCAGCTTTCCTTAAGTTTTTCTAAATTTGTGGTCATTAGTTTTAATGTTAGGTTTATCGCTAATCTCGTATCTGCTACTCCTTATTGTTTTCGTCTTTCTTCGGTTTACTCTCAATTCATTATCTGTACTCGTTACATTGTACATTCCGTTCAATAGGTCCTGTAATGCTTCTTCACTTTCACTGAAGAGAGCACTGTCATTACCTAATCTTATCCGTTCTTATTAAGTTTTAGTTCTACTCTTGAAACTTTCTATTCTTCCGTTATCGGTTCTTCGATATGTTGGTTAAGGAGTAGGGGCGGAGGACTGCTGAAGATTATGACGTGTTATTCCGACACCTTTTAGTCCGAGCAGTTCGTTCTTGGCCTTTTATTCCTGCTTTTCCTTCTTGGTTTCTGTATAGTTCACACATTTACATTTCGCATCCTTTTTACAGGTCGACAAATCCTATGAAGCCATGGATAGCTGTTTCAAAGAATTGCACAGATTGCACTGAAAGAAAGAAATAAGTATATAGTTTAACGTCCCGTCGATTTCGATGTCATTAGAGACGGATCACGAGCTTGGGTTTCTCATGGATAGGGAAGAAAATCGGATGTGCCCTTTGAAAGAGAGCATCCCGGCGTTCCCGGACGATTTAGGGAAAAATAATGGAAAACCTACATGTGGATGGCCGGATGTGAATTAGTCGTCGTCCTCCTGAATACTGATGCACTTGGGGATTCTTGACAAATTTCGCAGCTGTGAGGTCCACGTGTCTGGATTATTAAACAGGAAAGTGTAACCGTCCGCTTATAACGAGTGTTAATTTACCCATCGGTCTAGTCTCTGGCGATGTTCTTTAATGTCGAGGCAGCTGAGAAGACAATCACGGTCCGTAATTGGGGGGGGGGGGGGGATAATTTATGTCTGATCGTGTGGAAAAGAATGTTGCAGAAGTGGCGTAAATGACTTGGCGCCACTGTGTGCACTCAGACGGGTGGAGCAGGACACAAACAGCGGGCAGCGTCGAGAGTGAGACAACCAGCAAAGTAAACTTGACGTCCCCAGCCGTAGATGAAGTTTGATTGAAATATTGTAAACTGAAAAAACTGTGGTCTGTTGCACTTGTAATGAGATACACGCCAAGCTCGAAATGATTTCTAATGGCAATAATTGCAACTTGTGAGAAAATTGGCAACGGCCTTGCCGCAGTGGATACACCGGTTCCCGTCAGATCACCGAAGTTAAGCGCTGTCGGGCGTGGCCGGCACCTGGATGGGTGACCATCCAGCTGCCATGCGCTGTTGCCATTTCTCGGTGTGCACTCAGCCTCGTGATGCCAAATGAGGAGCTACTCGACCGAATAGTAGCCACTCCGGTCAAAGAAAACCATCAAAACTACCGGGAGAGCGGTGTGCTGACCACACGCCCCTCCTATCCGCATCCTAAATGGAGGATGACACTGCGGTTGGATGGTCCCGTTGGGCCAATTGTGGCCTGAAGACGGAGTGCTGCTGCTGCTGTGAGACAATTACGGTTAAGGAATAGTAACGGCGCACTACAGTATAAACACGAGAGAATATAGTAATATGTAATTAAACGAATTCTGATGGGATTCTTACTGAATTGAGAGGAGTGTTTAGATGAACTGATGGGCGCAGAACTGCTCTGAAAGATTTTTAATACAGAGTTAAAAGTCTAATTTTTTCGTAGTAGGCTTATGCAGCGGTTTTGATTATTTTTGACGGTAACAGCTCTAGATGCCATCGTCCGTCAACTCTGACGTCAATTATTTGCTGAATGTATTCCAATCATTGTCTTCCTCTACAGTTTTTGCCCTTTACAGCTCCCTCTAGTACCATGGCAGTCACTCCCTGACGTCTTAACAAATGTCCTATCACCCTGCACCTTTTCCTTGTCAGTGTTTTCCACATATTCCTTTCCTCTCCGATTCTGCGCAGAACTCATTATTCCTCACATTAGTCCACCTAATTTTCAACATTCGTCTGTTCTTAGATTCCCTTCCGTTACGGTTTTCCACAGTCCATGTTTCACTGCCGTAAAACCTGTGCTCCAAACGTACATTTTCAGAAATTTCTTCCTCAGATTGAGACCTATGTCTGATACTAATAGATTTCTCTTGCTGTTATTAGGTGGTATATACAGGGATTTGTCCGGGTCACTTTATTGTGTGACATCTCCCTAGGCCGATAACTCGTACACGGTGCACCTGGGTTCCGGTGGTCCACTATGTCGGTTAAATATGTTCCACCCAAGCATAGGAAGCACCAAGAGGAAAGAGTGACCGCCTCAAAGGCTTCAAAACTCTTAGTAAAATCAGAGTACTGTTGTGTTGCCCACATGCAGGACAAGCGGAAGTTTGGGAGAGGAGCGCCTGCGCCCTTAAGTTTTACAAGCACAGCCTTCGGCGGCTGCGGCGACGAAAGATCGCTGCGGCGGTCGTAAGGCGTGAGTGCCGCAGATCGGCCGTGTAGCCCGCCTGTGATCCCGCTGCGATAGGCAATTGCCGGGCCCGCCCCTACACCGTTATTGCTTGTGTCCCGGTCACCCCTACGACGCGCTATCTGATTTCTGTGGCGCGCAGGAAGCGATAAAGGCCCACGAGTTCGGTCCGGTTTCAGACCGCCCCGAGCAAACTCAAGGTCTTAGAGGTAGACCGAAAAGTAAATCTACCCAATGTGCGATGCTGTCAGCCCTAATAGTCTTGGACAAGCCGGCACCTCCTCCCAAATCTAGAAATTTGTAGGAGAGGCATCACAGAGACCTGCGACAAAAAGACGTTCGAGTTTCCGCGACCGCTTGCCATTATTTACGAGTTCCACTGGAGAACAATCGTGCATCCTTGGCAAAAAGGGAATAGTTGACTAAAACTACTGAAAAGACGAAAATCTCCATTCATGTCTTTCATTGGTAGCGGCATCGCCCTTCTCTGTAGGATCACAGGTAGCTCCTCCATTATGTTTTCATCTTCTCCTACTAGAACCTCTTCTACCTTTCTCTTATTCTCCAGAGGTCTGTAGCACCTTCTTCTCTTGTCTGTTGCAATGGTAACTATCCTTTTCTGTACCCCTATCTTTCTTTCATCTCTGTCTTATTGGTCGGCGTGTAGCGGCTTCTCCAGGTTTTTTTCCCTCTTCTTCTCCAGTTCAACAACCCACTTAGTCTCCTCTTTTAGTCGTGCTCTTGCTGAGCACATTTCGCAACAATCGTGACGTTTTCAGTCATATCTCTCCTAATTTAGTATTGCTGAACAGGTACTATAATTTACTAGACCTTGGCACCCATCTTTTGCATCGTTTTCGACACAGTAGTTTTTTCAGTAAATCTCTTAATTTTTCAGTTGTTCTGCGTCTTTTCTTGCCAGAGTATCCACAGAGGTGTCAATTACTGATTTGCCACAGGGAGAGTTATCTGCGATCCTTATTTATACAAAACAGGCTTATAGACTGTCTAGTCTGTCTGTCGATCGCTGTTCTTTATTGTAAAATGACCGATTTCGGGCAGTGTCATCCATCTTCAGATCATATGTCGTAATTAAACAGCAACCTGTGTAAATGGAACTGTCAGTTTACTGTTACGTTCTAAAAATTACATGACAGTAAACTGATTGTTCCTTAGTAGAGGTTACTCTGTAACTACGACAAAAATCTGAAGATGGGTGGGTGACTTGGCCCGAAACCGGTCATTTTGAAATAAAGAGAAAGAGCGATCGACACACAGAAACTAAGCATGTTTCCCATTATTTTCATTTATTTTGATTCTTAATAACCTTGATGGCCACTGGTCAACCAAAACTGATTAGCTACTTTAATTTTAATGCGATGAAGACTATTTAAATTTGTAGCATCTCCTTGTAGTACAGCCTATCTCCTCAGATGCTTATACAGGGTGTTACAAAAAGGTATGGCCAAACTTTCAGGAAACATTCCTCACACACAAATAAAGAAAAGATGTTATGTGGAGATGTGTCCGGAAACGCTTAATTTCCATGTTAGAGCTCATTTTAGTTTCGTCAGTATGTACTGTACTTCCTCGATTCACCGCCAGTTGGCCCAATTGAAGGAAGGTAATGTTGACTTCGGTGCTTGTGTTGACATGCGACTCATTGCTCTACAGTACTAGCATCAAACACATCAGTATGTAGCATCAACAGGTTAGTGTTCATCACGAACGTGGTTTTGCAGTCAGTGCAATGCTTAAAAATGCGGAGTTGGCAGATGCCCATTTGATGTATGGATTAGCACGGGGCAATAGCCGTGGCGCGGTACGTTTGTATCGAGACAGATTTCCAGAACGAAGGTGTCCCGACAGGAAGACGTTCGAAGCAATTGATCGGCGTCTTAGGGAGCACGGAACATTCCAGCCTATGACTCGAGACTGGGGAAGACCTAGAACGACGAGGACACCTGCAATGGACGAGGCAATTCTTCGTGGAGTTGACGATAACTCTAATGTCAGCGTCAGAGAAGTTGCTGCTGTACAAGGTAACGTTGACCACGTCACTGTATGGAGAGTGCTACGGGAGAACCAGTTGTTTCCGTACCATGTACAGCGTGTGCAGGCACTATCAGCAGCTTATTGGCCTCCACGAGTACACTTCTGCGAATGGTTCATCCAACAATGTGTCAATCCTCATTTCAGTGCAAATGTTCTCTTTACGGATGAGGCTTCATTCCAACGTGATCAAATTGTAAATTTTCACAATCAACATGTGTGGGCTGACGAGAATCCGCACGCAATTGTGCAATCACGTCATCAACACATATTTTCTGTGAACGTTTGGGCAGGCATTGTTGGTGATGTCTTGATTGGGCCCCATGTTCTTCCACCTACGCTCAATGGAGCACGTTATCATGATTTCATACGGGATACTCTACCTGTGCTGCTAGAACATGTGCCTTTACAAGTACGACACACGTGGTTCATGCACGATGGAGCTCCTGCACATTTCAGCCGAAGTGTTCATACGCTTCTCAACAACAGATTCGGTGACCGATGGATTGGTAGAGGCGGACCAATTCCATGGCCTCCACGCTCTCCTGACCTCAACCCTCTTGACTTTCATTTATGGGGGCATTTGAAAGCTCTTGTCTACGCAACCCCCGTACCAAATGTAGAGACTCTTCGTGCTCGTATTGTGGACGGCTGGGATACAATACGCCATTCTCCAGGGCTGCATCAGCGCATCAGGGATTCCATGCGACGGAGGGTGGATGCATGTATCCTCGCTAACGGAGGACATTTTGAACATTTCCTGTAACAAAGTGTTTGAAGTCACGCTGGTACGTTCTGTTGCTGTGTGTTTCCATTCCATGATTAATGTGATTTGAAGAGAAATAATAAAATGAGCTCTAACATGGAAAGTAGGCGTTTCCTGACACATGTCCACATAACATATTTTCTTTCTTTGTGTGTGAGGAATGTTTCCTGAAAGTTTGGCCGTACCTTTTTGTAACACCCTGTATAACGAAATTTCTTATAGACGTTGCTTAGTGACCACTCTTTTTGTTCATAGACAATCTTTTATTGTACACAAAGCTAGTGGTATTCTGACTTCAGATTTTTTCATTATCTATATTACTCCCTCACTCTCCCATTTTTACATTATTTAAATTTGTCTATCTTCCGCAGCGTGCCTTCTGGTGTTTCCCAATATCTTTTCAAATCCTTCAACGCCATGCAGCCTCGATTCTTCCCACATCCCCTTGTGCTTTGCAGCAATAGTTCTTTAACAGCTCTTCAAACTCCCCTTCCTTTCCTTTCTACCTTGAGCACTTGCGTATGTGGTATACATCTGGCACACAAAACAACAAGAATTTCGTCCTCCCCTCAAATCACCCTCGCCTCCCTAATATCCATACCTGGCCATCTAAACCAACGAGAATTTCATATTATCTTACAATTTTATTTCAGCAGCCATCTACTCCCACATTATGACGAATGCTCATATATTCCATGCAGCTTTTCGCGGATGATGCTGTAGTATACAGAGAAGTTACAGCATTAGAAAATTGCAGCGAAATGCAGGAAGATCTGTAGCGGATAGGCACTTAGTGCAGGGAGTGGCAACTGACCCTTAATGTAGACAAATGTAATGTATTGCGAATACATAGAAAGAAGGATCCTTTATTGTGTGATTATATGATAGCGGAAGAAACACTGGTAGCAGTTACTTCTGTAAAATATCTGGGAGTATGCGTGCGGAACGACTTGAAGTGGAATGATCATATAAAATTAATTGTTGGTAAGGCGGGTACCAGGTTGAGATTCATTGGGAGAGTCCTTAGAAAATGAAGTCCATCAACAAAGGAGGTGGCTTACAAAACACTTGTTCGACCTATACTTGAGTATTGCTTATGAGTGTGGGATCCGTACCAAGTCGGGTTGACGGAGGAGATAGAGAAGATCCAAAGAAGAGAGGCGCGTTTCGTCACAGGGTTATTTGGTAAGCGTGCTAGCGTTACGGAGATGTTTAGCAAACTCAAGTGGCAGACTCTGCAAGAAAGGCGCTCTGCATCGCGGTGTAGCTTGCCGTCCAGGTTTCGAGAGGCTGCGTTTCTGGATGAGGTATCGAATATATTGCTTCCCCCTACTTATACCTCCCGTGGAGATCACGAATGTAAAATTAGAGAGATTCGAGCGCGGACGGAGACTTTCCGGCGGTCGTCCTTCCCGCGAACCATACGCGACTGGGACAGGAAAGGGAGGTATTGACAGTGGCACATAAAGTGCCCTCCACCACACACTGTTGGGTGGCTTGCGGAGTATAAATGTAGATGTAGATGTAGATTTATCCCTCTTACGTTTAACTTACGTTTCCCTATCGTTTCTCAAATCAGAAGTTTTTACTCTCCACCATGTATAGAGTGACTCTTACTGACGTCTAAAAAACCTCGTAGCGAAGTCGACGACGCTGAGACAAGTGATACGTGGGACCACAAATACCAGGAAATACCACAAAAGTCGAAGAGAAAAGAACATGTGACATCACTAGATGGCATAACTCGCCGGAGGTGCAGCGCAGATCAAAATAGGAGGGTGTTTTCGATTGCGTGCTTGAAGGGATAATTGAGAGATACGGACCGGTAAATAAGGTAATAAACATTACCTCAATGTAAACACACAACTGTCTAGCGCAGTACAAAAAAGTACAATCTGCCAGATGCAGGACTCAAACACTGATCCCCAAGCGCAGGTAGGCCAGGAGCCACATCGACGAGAATACTTGGGTTGGGATGATCAGATGCGACAGACCGAGAGGCTCAACCGCTGCACCGCTGCACTTGCGTCTAGGTACGTCATCTGGTGACGTCACACATTCAACGTTTGTCATCCACTTTCGAGGTATTTCCCGACATTTGCGGTTCCATGTTTCTTATATTAAATTACTTATCTTTGCGTCAGCAATGTCGCTTTGAGGGTTTTTAAACCTTAATAAAAGTCGCCCTGTATATTTTTCCAAGTAGTGGATCGGTTTTACTCCACTTACCTTCGCTTCCCTGCTACTACACAGCCACCTCAGAAATCATCATTGCCACAGAAACCACGTTCCTACTTCTACATTATTTAATTCTTACGTGGGTTTTTTGGTTGAGCAAAATACTTCAAAATCCATGTATTATTGCAGCAGAATCTTTTGTAAGAAAAAGTAAAGAAGATCAGCAGTTGTAAGACACCCCAGTAGAAAAACTCTTTGACACACTCTCAAAATGCATCCATATTTTGTACTAAAGTACATCATACATCATGCAAGGCCTTTCATTGATATATACTTATCCATCATAGGTTTTAAATAGGGTAGGAGAACTAGCGCCCAGAAAGTTGGTGCCTTGTGATAATAACTCGGAAATCGCTTGGAATGGTGCATCAAAGGTAACGGCATAATTAGTAAACATTGTATGACACATCTCAAAACACAGCATTACAGACACTTAAGCGATTTTCGCCATGAGCAGTCGTTCACTCGCTGATATTACTCAGATCCTTGTAAACTTGGAATTGAAGCAATTTTACACATATTAAGCAGTATGCAAAAGCCATAATAAAGGGTTGCTACTGCTCGCTTTCAACTCAAACATTACGTCTCTTGGATTTATTGTAAATAGATGTTTGCTTGGAAGCTAGATAGCAATTAGTAATGTGCAGGTCATGTGAAGTGATATCCCTATTGTTGCAGCACAACCACTTACGGCTCCTATGTTAGGGGATGGTTGCAGGGTTGTGTGTGTGCGTCTAGCAACGCTTACTTAACAAAAAATGGCTCTGAGCACTATGGGACTTAACATCTGTGGTCATCAGTCCCCTAGAACTTAGAACTACTTAAACCGAACTAACCTAAGGACATCACACACATCCATGCCCGAGGCAGGATTCGAACCTGCGACCGTAGCGGTCACCCGGTTCCAGACTGAAGAGCCTAGAACCGCACGGCCACACGGGCCGGCGCTTACTTAACAGGAATTTTAGCTGTTACTTTATCGTTTCTGAACAGAACACCGATGTCAGTGACCCTCGAGCCAGTCAGTGAGCCAGTAAGTGAGCCCCTGATGCCCCCAGCGGTATGTTAACAAAGTGGCTGCTGGCGGCAGACAGTGACCTTACTGAGTAGGTCTCCTGGTCAGCTGACTGCTGCAAGGCCAAGCCAGGTGGCGGACTACAGCCGGCGCTCTGTGGCACTGGTGAGAAATGCGCATGTCCCAGGCAGAGCCCAGGACTCCGTAAGATTATTTGGAATTCAGGCAGTGGTGCACAATGGGCGGTCTCGCATCGGAGGATCCGTTTCCAAGCCCAGAACCATAGAGTCTAGCTGACGGTTCCTAGATGAGTGGCTTCGTTTAGTCGTTGGCGCTACTCAGTGAGGCTTCGTCACACTTTCGACCAGTCACTCGGGTGGGGACTGCATCTGTCGAATACACATCAGCAAAGGAAAGATGTCAAAGGCGTGCTAGGATTATTCTTGCTCCTTCCAGCTTGGTGCATAATGACAGGAGGCTGGCTTAGATTAGATTAGATTAGTTTTCGTTCCATAGATCCGTGCTGAGGAGATCCTCGTGGATGTGGAACATGTAAATTTTTTTTTAAAGCTGAAATAACAAAACTAATAGTATGAATATATACAATACATCATTTGTTTCTATTAAAAATTCGTCAATGGAGTAGAAGGAGTTGGCCACTAGTAAGTCTTTCAGGCTCCTTTTAAACTGATCTTTATTTGTAACGAATTTTTTTATGTTTACTGGCAAATTATTGAAGATGAGTGTTCTTGAGTAGTGGACCCCTTTTTGAACTAAAGTAAGTGCTTTTAAGTCCTTGTGCAGATCATTTTTGTTCCTGGTATTGTATGTATGAACTGAGCTGTTTGTTGGAAAAAGAGATATATTATTTAGGACAAATTTCATTAATGAGTAAATATACTGAGAGGCAGTAGTTAGTATACCCAGTTCTTTGAAGAGGTTTCTACAGGACGTCCGTGAATTTACTCCACAAATAATACGTATTACACGCTTTTGGACTCTGAAAACTTTTGTTTGACTTGAAGAGTTACCCCAAAATATTATACCATATGACATTATGGAATGAAAGTAGGCAAAGTATGCCAGCTTTTTCATTTTTATGTCGCCTATGTCTGCTAACACTCGAATTGCAAATACAGATTTGTTAAGGCGTTTCTGCAGTTCTGTGGTGTGCTCTTCCCAACTGAATTTATTATCAAGTTGTAATCCCAGGAATTTAAGACTGTCAACCTCTTCTATCTGCTCTTCTTCGTATTTTATGCATATGCTGGGTGGAAACCTCTTACAGGTTCTGAATTGCATATAGTGAGTCTTTTCGAAGTTTAATGTCAGTGAGTTGGCTTTAAACCATTTATTAATATCCATGAAAATATCATTAGCAGATCTTTCTAGAACTACACTTGACATACTATTTATTGCAATACTTGTGTCATCTGCAAACAAAACGAACTCTGCTTCTGGCAGTGTAACTGATGAGAGATCATTAATGTACACAAGAAAAAGCAATGGCTCTAAGATGGATCCTTGTGGGACACTGCATGTAATTTCTTCCCATTTTGATGATGACTGATGACTTAATTCACTAGTCCCTTGCACTGACACCCTTTGTTTCCTGTTAGTGAGGTATGACTTGAACCATTTTGCAGCACTGCCCGTGACACCATAGAATTCTAATTTACTTAAAAGGATGTTGTGGTTCACACAATCAAATGCCTTTGACAAATCACAGAAAATACCTGCTGCTTGTAATTTGTTATTTAATGAATTAAGTACATTTTCACTGTAGGTGTAAATAGCCTTCTGGATATCAGAACCCTTCAGAAATCCAAACTGTGTTCTTGATAATATGTTATTTGTGGTCAGATGGTTGAGCAGCTGCCTGTACATTACTTTTTCTAAAATTTTTGAGGATGCTGGCAAAAGTGAAATCGGTCTGTAGTTTGATGGTATCTCTTTATCCCCTTTCTTGAATAGAGGCTTAACATCTGCATATTTTAGCTAGTCAGGAAATGTTCCAGTTATAATTGACTGGTTACACAAGTAACTTAGAATTGTACTAAACTCACAAGAACATGCCTTAATTAACTTTGTTGATATTTCATCGTACCCACTAGAATGCTTTGTTTTTAAAGATTTTATTATGGACGTTATTTCTTTTGGTGAAGTGAGTGATATATTCATGTACTTGAAGCTATTTGTGAAGGCTAGTTTCAGATATTTAAGGGCATTATTTACTGATCCCGAAAGTCCCATTCTATCAGTAACGGATATAAAGTACTTGTTAAATAGATTTGCCACACTGCCCATCAGTTACTAATGTGTCATCTACCCTTAGTGCTATTTGCTCCTGTTCCTTTCTGGTTCTACCAGTCTGCTCTTTCACTATATCCCATATTGTTTTTATTTTGTTCCCTGACATTGCTATCTTCTTCTCGTAGTGCATTTGTTTAGACGTCTGAATTACTTTTTTTAATGTTTTACAGTATTCCTTGTATTTAGCTAAATCTTCAGCATTGGAGCTATTCTTGGTCGACAGATACATTTTCCTTTTTGTCTTACAGGAAATCTTTATTCCCGCCACGTAGTCGGCAGTGGAAACGCCATGTAGAGCTGTACCAGGTACAGCAACCCAGTACACTACTGACGGCAAAGCGCGACATTGCAGGCTGCTGCAGCAACACTATAGCAGCGCCCAACCGTTGCCGATTTACGTACTGTACGTCGATGGCTGGCCCACAAATCTCTCGGCTGGTTGCGAAAGCTTGCTTGAAGCTCATGCGTTGGAAAGGTATTACAAGCAAGAGCTCCATTTCATAATTCGTTCCAACAGGCTACGAGGTTGTTGCTCTGTTAGCATTTCCATGAAAGTTTACACAGCAGGCGTTTTTACTCAAGAAGTGTCATGGAGTCCAGAAATAAATAACTGACAGAAATGCATATTACACTTGTTGAAGTGATGTTTAATATATCACACGATCTATACCCAATAAAATGCGTTATAAGCCAGGTCAGGAAAGAAGCACCTGCAAGTGGACCCAAACATAAAGGCAGTTGTCGACCAGGCCGTGTTCAGCAGTACATGCGTGACATAGGGAATTAACATTGAAAATGTGATTAAAGTAGATCTGTTAGCTTTGTCAGATTGTTGCAACCTATAATAGAAGGTTATATTGATAAGAAAACTCTGATGCCTTAGTACTTATATTTGTGTTTGCCCTCGTACTCCACCGCTGACACACAACATATGGACGTTGGCTGAAAATTTTGCAGTTACATAAATATTCATTTGTTACGACAGGTTCGCCAGGAGTGTGAAAACCGCATCATATGTACAATTTAGTACATCTGGGTTAATTTTTATAACGTTACTAACGCTTTTAGAAATGCGTAAGTGCAGCATTGCACATGTCAGTACGGTTACCAAGTTGCTGGTAACAACACACACACGTGAGCGATAACGCTATGACCGGAGAACAAAACGAGATTCATTGCCATCTGGTGGTGTTGCGGTCGCTGCCGATCTGTTCGTAGACATCTAGTGCCAACAACATCCGAAAATGTGCCAATCCATGCAATGCAAAATCAATGCTGTACGTCGTTCAGAAGGTGGACCAACCGCTGCCAAGCAGATGACCATTATGCTCATTATGCTTTGGCTCATCAGTGAGTCCCATAGCAAGTTATGCAAATACATCTCACAACTGTAAGAGGAATATAAGTCTCGTAAGCTTTGCTGCCCGAAACGAGTTTAAACACCACTACCAGCTACTAACATGGCATACGGCTTCACCTCCTTATCCTCAATCCATCAAGCCTACCTGGACAGTGATTTCTTCCACGTTTTCTTTAGATATGTATAACGATTGGAATTCACGATATCCAGTGATTTATGGCGCTATATGACAAGTTCGTTTATTTGGATGGAAGCGTATGGGGCCTGAAGATGGCGCAATGAGATGCCGTAACTGGTTGCTTTCAAAATAAGTATACGGCTGTTGGCGAATTTTATTTACATTGACAATTACTTACAATCCCTTGTCTCTTGCTCATAATGGAACAACAGAGATTGAATTACAGGATCTGTTGAATTGAATATGGATTCAGAAGATGGATTCCGAGTCAATCGACGAAAGTGAACACTATCTGGAAGTACCAGAAATGATAACAACGAGAAACGTAACACTAGAAATGGGGATCACGAAGTTGATGGAGTTAAAGAATTCTGCTACGTTGGAAGCAAAATAACCCATGATGGAGAGAGCAAGGAGAATATAAAAAGCATCCTAGTGCTAGTAAAAGAACATTCCTGGTCAAGAGAAGTTTACTAATAACAAACATAGGCCTTATTTTGAGAAATGAATTTCTGAGAATGCACGTTTGGAGTACAGTGAAACACGAACTGTAGGAAAACTGGAACAGAAGAGAATCGAAGCATTTGAGGTGTGATGCTTAATAAGAATGTTCTCCGGATAATTGTTGAGGAAAGAGGTATATGGGAAACACTGACAATAAGAAGGAACAGAATTATAGGACATCTGTTAGGACTTGAAGGAATAACTTCCATGCTAATAGAGAAATCTGTGCAGGCAAAAAACTGTAGAAGAAAATAGAGATCGGAATACATCCAGAAAATAACTGAGGACGTTTGTTGCAAGTGCTACGTTGAGATGAAGAGGTTGTTACACGAGAGGAATTTGTGACGGGCCGCATCAAAGCAGTTAGAAGACTGATGATTCAAAGAAAAAAAAATGTTTCTCTCCAACAGTTTTACCTCTGGCCTTTCAGTGTTTGTTTTACTCTTCAAGTTGTATATCGGTATGTATCCTGTCTCAATGTTTGTCTTGCTTCTGATTGTGGCGACTCACGACTTCAAGGTGCGTCGATATGTCTTCAGTTAAACTAGTATTTGTGTTTATGGGTGATGCTGCTCCTTTACCAGTACTTGGATACACAGATATAGCGCTTTGTGGTACTACACTCCTTACTGTACTGAATTTTGGTAGATTACTGTACCCTCTTTCACTGTGCCATACATATTTCCATATCTGGTAAGTGTTATTAAATTCTAGTACCTTTTTATAGCTTGGTCGTGAATGATTTTCGTCCACCTGAGTAGCTGCACCTCTAGTATAATTTATTTTTAATTTGTGCCAGAAATTACATGCTCTCTCAGCAGCTCTCATTTTTCTTGCCGGAGATTTCTGCCACTTAAATGTTGGGTAATTTCTCATCTCATCTCGAACTGCCCCGTCATTCGCTATAATCGGTGCGCAGGACAAGTCTGTGTAGGAACATCTGATATGTTGGGCAGTCATTCCTATTTGCTTTATATGACCATTCACTCACGCTGCCGGCTTTTGCTGTTAGTTTTTAGTATTTGCTTGTATGAAATTTCTACTTGCTTGCACCATTCGTGTCTCAATCTTAGGCTACTATATCTCTCTTTTAAACGACAATTTTACATATTAGTGTATTAGCCTAATTATTACTGCTTTCTGATTTTCCAAGACGTATTTGGCGCGCAGTCTTTGCTCTTTGCCTCCCGAGAAGACTGTTAACTTTCCATGGTCTTTGTAAAGTCATGATATACCGCCAAGACCGACCGATAAAATTTCTTTCTTGAACAACCAGTTTCTGTCCATGGACCGTCATCAGGTTAATAAAACATTTACAGCGTCATATCATGCTATATAAACGCAATGGCGTCAGATAATAAAATCAATACCTCTGTTAGTGCCATTAATGACGACATTTGTTACATCCAGAAAGAGTGCGCTGTGTGGCTCTTTTTATGACCGATGATATGCTTTGTATTACTATGTGACAAAAGGGACGACTTGTACGTCCAGTTCCCAACCATTTCCTTGAAGTTTAACAGATGTTATTTATGCTGTGACTCCCCCCCCCCCCCACACACACACACCAGTGCCCGGTGACTATGTTTCGATTTCCTGTCAGTGCGTGTACGGCAGTCGTAGCGTAGCGTTCCATTCAGGGGCGGTTCCAGCTGAGGTATTGTTCACTCTACACTGTCTTCCCCCCCCCCCCCCACGCCTCCTTATGGTTCTTTTTATAATGTTATCTCCCTTCCCATTTCTTCATACGTTCCATTTCCATTGCTGCGTTTTAATCTATGACTATCGCTTTTTGCGAACTCCACCAAAAATTTTACAGACAGAGCTGGGATCGAACTGTAAAAGTGGCTTGACCGCTTATTGTAAGTATTCAGTCCTCTGAACAATTTTTATCAATTAGATGTAGCCTTTACGATCTCTTTCATCAATTCATTCTGATTTACACCTGATGATATAATTTAAAATTACGAAACCGGTTGTGTCTTTAATAAAGGATTCACAACAGCTGCAGCGGTGTTTATTCACCATGCACTAGTTTGACTGTCGATGACCTCCAATAAATATTATGAATTAATGGATGTTATTATGTGACGCAATTGATTTTATATCACATGGTATAAACATGATGATGGTCTGTGGACTCAAACTGCTTGTTCAATAAAGAAATTTTATCAGCAGCTCTGGGCGGTAAATCATGACGGTCTTGATATGTCTACAAACTGTGGGGTTCCGCCTTTTGAAAATTCCTCGCTGTTCTCGGCTGCCCATCTGGTGTTCTGACTGCTCTCGTCCACCACTAAGCTGTGTATTTGACCTGTTAGCTGTACCGCTAGACGCTGGTGACACGCGCCCTAGCCAACACGCAAGACCCAAAGAACAGGTTTCCTGTACCTAGCATCTTTAATTTCTTTTTAATAGCTGCACGAGAGGACATCGTTGTAAACAAACTCACAGCATTCGGATGACGGAAGTTATTCACGTGCCACGTTTTAGTATTTTTCACATGTATCCAGAATAAACTTACAATTGCGCCTGGTCGGCTAACATATGTCTGCGTTAAATGGTCACATAGTTGCCGGACTACTCCTAGTTACGAATTGTCGGAACTTTGGCCGCTGAGCGCGCTCAGCTCCCCCTAATGCGTAGAGTGCAGTTTCAAACGCGCTGAGTTTCTGCTACAGCGCGGGACGCCTGTCGACTCGCAGCTCATAGACTGTCGTGCCACGGGTGTCCTGAATCAGTGAAGAGCGACCACGAGTGCTTTTCCCTGTCCGTTGTTCAGCACCAAATAATTCAGCTGGGTTCGCCAGTGATATTTGCAAACACGGTTCCCGGCCTATTCGTCCCCTAATTCTCAGATTCCACCTGCACTCAGAGATCTTTCGAGGTCTTTATATTTGCAACTTCATTCCTCCGGTTATTCATGTTGCACGCCTCGAATACTTATGACCAGTATAATTGACTATTTTAGTGGGTATAACCACGAAATCTCGTTCGGAGAGTGAGTCTGCATTTCCTGTCATCAAATATTTGTGACATTCAGCATCTTACATTTCATTGTCTCTAATGGACGCAGAAGGGACAGCGACATCACACAAGAGCACGACTGAAGCAATATAGCAACGTATTTTCCAACTTTTTATACGCTGCTGTCGTATGTGTAGGAAAAAAGTGGTTCAGATGGCTCTAAGCACTATGGGACTTAACATCTGACGTCATCAGTCCCCTAGGCTTAGAACTAATTAAACTTAGCTAACCAAGGACATCACACACATCCATGCCCGAGGCAGGATTCGAACCTGCGACTATAGCAGCTGCGCGGTTCCGGACTGAAGCGCCTACAACCGCTCGGCCACAGCGGCCGGCCTGTGTAGGAAATACCGGAAGTGAATGCTAAAGCACTGGACAGTGTCCATTTACTAGCTGCTTCAGATTCTGATGGTAAATATTTAATATTGTTTTCCTGCAACAAAAGTTGGTCGCCCCCAGTAATCACGCTATAACTAAATTGTGCAACACAAGTAAATGACCACTTTTTCGGAGTGGCGTAATTGTCTCCCGTTGCAACGCTCAAAGGTGCCTGCGATCTTCCTCTGTAGTACTACAAAAGTGTAGCGACCTGTGACGTCACCATCGGGCTCGACGAACCTTCAAGTGAGGCGTCGACGCATGCGAACTAAAGGCCAGGGCTCAGCAGTCCATGTGAGATGTATGGTTGATTAATTATGACCGACTGGCACAACATTTCCTCACAATTCTGCCCAACGCCAGTGTGGATGTGTGACACGATGGCTTGGCTTCACATCCCTCCTTATGCAAATTTCACCCCTTCTTTTGACCCCTATGCGAAGGAGGTCATAACCGCGACGCCAAGCGTGGAAATGTGGCAGTTTTTAATGTGTCGCCGAAGGAAACGTTCGCCAAACGTGGAAATCTGGCGGTTTTTAATGTGTCGCCGAAGGAAACGTTCAGACACAGCGCCGCTCACAGTCGAAATGAAAAGCCTTCAGGTGCTCCCGCAAAGGGACCTAATGAAAGCCGGCCTTTGTGGCCGAGCGGTTCTAGGCGCTTCAGTCCGGAACAGTGCTGCTGCTACGGTCGCAGGTTCGAATCCTTCCACGGGCATGGATTTGTGTGATGTTCTTAGTTAGGTTTAAGTAGTTCTAAGTCTAGGGGACCTCAGATAAGTCCCATAGTGCTCAGAGCCATTTGAGCCCTAATTGAACCGCCTCTTTCCTTGCGGCTTTGAGAGTTACAAATTTCGCTGTGGGAAACGACAGTTTGCAGGGCGATTATCAACAGGACGACGTTGTTGACAACCTTTGACACTGCTGATACCTCAGCAAGTTTTAGCCCTTCTCTAAGGACACTGTGGGGCGGCATTCCTGACGTACGTGATCGTATACCTTTGGAATGCAGCGCAACAACAAATTTTACTCTCGTGTACAAGTTGGCGCCACTAGTGACCATTTAAAACCATTCTATGAAAGTTGTACAGAATCATAAGCAGAAAAGGGTCATTAAGCTTTTTCAGCCCTCCTATTTAGCGTCCTGCTGTGGCGTGATCAAGAGAGAATGTGACATTGACACATGCGTGGCAAAACAGCCGCCAAAATGACCCCTTACAGAGACAAAATCTGAAACAGGCCTAGATGCCTGGAGGCATGCAACACTTGAACAGCTCTCGAAGTGCCTGTCTGCAGGCGCCGAGAACTGCTTCACAAGCTGTCTCTGTATAGATCCATTTTCAAAATTAATAAAGATGGGCTGGTGCCACCGAGGGTTCTTCCGAACAGGTATATTCTTAGAGCGGCAGATCCCGGCGGAGGTTCGAGTCCTCCCTCGGGCATGGGTGTGTGTGTTTGTCCTTAGGATAATTTAGCTTAAGTAGTGTGTAAGCTTAGCATAATTTTTCACACACATTTGAACATTTTTGAACACCTGGTTTTCCGATAATCTTGAAATAAACACTGTGGTCCATGTCACGACAACGTGAATGTGTGGGACAAGTCAGTGTGCGAAAACAACCATAGTCTGAGCTATATCCCCCATACACTGAGGCTTAAATGTCTCATAGGACCTTCGCTACACTCTACGAGTTGCATAATTTGAAAAGAGGCAAAATCGAACCTCGTAAGACCACAATATTCGACTGCAATCAGCTAACCTCCAGTTTCTATCATGTTCTGCCAGTTGAAGCTGTGCAACAGTATGTGCTGCTGAGAGCGATAAATTGTACGAGACACTCGACTCCAAATAACCAGCGCATGCAACTCTCTCAGAAACGTATGGGGATGGACCTCCATTCACTGACAGCAGCTATTCCTGTCAGGTTTAAAATCTGCTCTCATTTGAAAGATGTAACATTCGTCTGTGTTCTCTGGATTCTCCTTACGCTGTGTTATATGGCTGAGAATTATATATCAGTCCCTGGAGAGGCACCGGAGTCCACATTGATACATCCAGAAACCCAGCGTTTCTCATATTTTATTTTGTATTTTGTTGCATTGCTTTTTTGTTAATTTAAATGTCTGATATAATTCAGTTTTTCTTGAGACTTTTGAGTCTCAACTTTATCTACGATAATGACAGAAACTGAAGAAACGAAAATTTGTGCCACGGCTGGGATTTAAGCCTGTATTGCTTACTAGAAGTATTGAATGATTCTCTAAAATACGCAAGAACCAAGAGGGAACTACAGCAATGGAAGGACAGAAGAGTTCTCGGATTAGAAACGGAATACTGTTCAGTATGTGTGTCAAAAATGAAACACACGAAATTAAAGAAAAAAAAAACTTCAGAAATGTGACCAGAATTCGGTGCGGAAGTATACGAGGGGACTTAAAAAAGTAAGTTACACTTTATTGCGGAAGGCCAAATAACTTTTACAGAATGCTCCATTACACTTCAAAGTGACACAGAAACATGATACTATTTTTCATCATTCCAAGTCTTTTAGCAAGGATCGGAACATCATACGAATCGTGCAATTCCTCGACGACAGAAATTCGCTCCTTGCGCACGTCCTCATCGTTGGAAAATCTGCGGCTACTGCGAATTAGTTCTCGATCCCCTGGAGAATGCCATCCGTAGTCCTTGTCGATGGCTATCCTTCCCGGTCAACAACACCCAGTTTCATGCATCCTTGGTCACACTGTTTGAGCTATTTATCTGCGGCTGGTCGCGACATTGTATCGGTCCATATAATGCAAGAATTTACACGTCTTCATCATAAGAATCGTACTATCTAGCGTACCCCTCACCTTCGGAGTAACTTTCCAGTTGCCTTGTCATTTCTCTTCCACACTGTGATCCTCCTGTCATCCGTACCGCAGAAGACCTGTCTGCAGGAAACCGAAACTCACTCTCATCTGAGAAAGGGCCACTCTTATTGCGCAACTGTCTTATCACGGGACGGGACGAGTCAAGTATCCTCGAACCAAGACAATATTTACTGGGAAAGCTATGAAACGTTAAAGGTCCAGCTGCTGAATATGGCTTCAGAGTACTGCAGAGAAAGGTTAAAGTATTAAGGAAACAGCAGAATTGAAATTTGCAACAAATTCGACATCATTATTGTGACCTACGTAGGGAATGGAGCGCATGTCTGGTGGCTTGGAATCAAAGAATGCTTGGCAGATGAAAATGTAGTATGAGAGCATATTAGTAAAGGCAAAGAAATCATTTCTCGCCAAAAGAAGCATATCAGTGCTAAACACAGGCCTAAATTTGAGAAAGAAATTTCGGATAATGTACGTCTAGTGCACTGAAGTCTTGGGAATTGAACAGAGACCGTGGAAAAGCTGGAAAAGAAAAGCGAAAAGCATATGCTGTGAGATATGCTGAAATTCAAGTGCGTTAATAAAATAAAAAGAAAAGATGACGATCGTCGCCATAGAACGGCGAGAAAAGGAAAGTGCGGAAAAATCGAATAGGAGCAGTCACAGAATGATGGCATATGTGTTGAGACCTCGAGAAATAACTTCCATGGTACTAAAGCAGGCCGTAAAAATGGAAAGTGAAGGAGAAGTGTATAACACTTGCAATTATTAAACTTAAAAAATTACTACATCGGCCATGGCTATAGGTTATCTTTCATATGATTCCTTAAGAAGAGTGCACTGAAGTCGTCGCATCAGTGGTCTTACTGGTTTTCATCTTCTCTTTTCCTAGTGTGTCCCATATTGGTGCAGGATCTGCTTCTTAAACTGATTCGCACCATTCGAAGCAACATCAGTCTCTCAAGAACTGGGTCCAGGAATGTGGCTCAGGGAAGTGCGACAGCGGGGTAAATTTTGTAGAAACATCCAAATTACTTACGGAAATGCAGCTGAGTGACAAATGCAGATATTTTGACGCGTGACAATCCTGCGCTACGCAAGTGTAAGCAGAAACTTCCGCCTCTAGTTACAACGTTACATGGTAATTTAATCTCAACTGCTCCTTAACAACACCATCACAATAGCTGAAAGTACATGCCAGAACCTCCGTGTTGTTATATTCCATAGAATGACAGGTGCCAAGGCAATATTCTGCAATAGCTGGTTCGCTATTGGGATACCGTTTTTAAGGAAGGAGTTGAAATTAAATTAGCAAGTAACCTTGTAAATAGAGATGGAGCTTTTTGTGAAAATTCCGCGTATAATCCTACTCTCTCCCTTGTCAAAAGACAGAGGGATCGAGTTAAAGCTACCTCAGTCGTTGTTTAGTAATTTTCACTATCGATAATTTCGGTCATCTTTGGTTGTGTGGAGGCGCTACAGTTTACACGTGTGTGTGTGTGTGTGTGTGTGTGTGTGTGTGTGTGTGTGTGTGTGTGTGTCTTTCTAGTTTGATCAGCAAACCGAGGTTTGAAATTCACTTGCACAGTGCTTACGTGCTGTAGTTTTGCCTTGAAAGTGATGGAGTGGTTACCTGTCAAAGTGCTGGCAGTTGTTGACGACGTCGCAAGGTGCATTCTCGTAAGATATTTCAACATTGTATACGCAGGAAGAAACTCAGGTCCTACTTCGTAGGAATATATTTATAACCGTTTGTTGAGTGAGGAAACTCATTTGACTTCTCTTAGATACGTGACTGCGTTCCACATGGAGGAGGGAAAGAGGGGAGGGGGACGGGTATAAACAACAAATACAAGCACCATTGCAAGGAACGATATAAGTTATCTGTCTTGAGGGAGTCAAGTCTGTTGTTGACACAACTGTTTTTCTTAATTTATTTATTTATTCATCGGTAAAACTGCACTAAATTTCAGAAGATGTGACTCTATTTTTTTCTAAGTGCTTTTCATGAGTAAACTGTTGCTTCTCGTGCATGATCTGAAGATGGCAGTAACCGGTAATTTCTGTACGAAGTGGGCGTGAGTGGACCAGTGAAAAAAAAAAAAATTCTATATTAAAGAGATATTATTTTTTGGGCGATCAAGATATTTGGAAAACTCAAGGTGTTTGAGTGCTGCAATGCCACACTGCTTCCTTTGCTGATACATTCTTTCTCGTGCTACAGTATCTGGCTTATTAGGTTCAGAACGTTGGCCGATTGCACGGCTTGTGCTGGAAAAACGCGCTAACTGTTGGAAAATTAGGTTTGCAGATTTCCCGATCAATGCCTTAAACCCGATGCAAAGGCAATCTTCAGCATAGTTCTTTTGCTATCAGAAATTTGTCGTGTCAAAATGGTGAAAAGATCTTCGTGCGAAAGAAAAGTAGGAACTGAACAATATCTCGAATAAGTTCCAGGCAACGATCTTCAAAGTACTCAGTGATGTTTCAACAGCTGTAAATGCGTCCGTTCATTCAAAGGAAACAGCAGAATGACATTCCACCTATGTGTCGTCAGTTCACTGACGACGCAGCTCCGTTGTCTTGGCCGGCTCGTCACTTGGTTTAATCAGACCGTTTAGAGGAAAGTGACCAAATTCTGAGCCTTGCGAGAGAAGAGGTCCAGTAAAATCAGTCAGAGCATAAACACTAACAAATAATTCATTAAATGCCTAGTTCATTAATCCCCCACCACAACTTTAGGTTTAATTCTAAACGAATAAGTTTTATTCGAGAGTAAGTATCATCGATTCTCCATGATTTTATGAAGGGTTCTTACACTTCGTCAAATCCTCTGCGTAATCTCCCTTATTGTTTCTTATAATAATATTAGTTTTCCACACTTTCTCGATCGTTTAGTACTGGCAGGCGAGACTCGTTACGACTAATGAACATGGATATCTAACCAAATAAGGTATCATCGAAACCAGGAAACTTCAAACTGAATCGAACTTTATATTGCAAGTTTCTTCCGGACAAATGCATTTTGCTTCCATTTTCTCGTCCCGTGCAGCAAACGAGTGTGTGGCAGGCAGATAACTTACCAAACGATTAAACTGAAACCACGTTTTGCTAAAGAGTAATGTTATGTATACAGTCCGATGAATGGTTTGATGCACCTCTCAAAGCGAGTCCATCCTGTGCATACCTACTCATCTCTCCATAGCTACTGCAACCAACATCCATTTGAATCTCCTTATTTTATTCAAGACTTAGTCACCCACAACTCCTACCTCCTACATTGCCCTCTATTACCAAATAGTTCCTTCATGTTTCCGGATATATCATCTTAACTGATCCCTTCTTCTACTCAAGTTGTGTCATAATCTTTTTTTTCACAAGTGATTGAGACGCTCCTCATTATTTATTTAATCTACTCATCCAATTTTTAACATTCTTCTGTAGGTCCACTTTTCAAAAGTTTCTATTCTTGTATGAACTAATATTCCACTTTGTAGTTCTATAGAAGGCTATACTACATGTAAATATATTGATAAAAGACTTCTTAACGCTTCTTCAATGTTAACAGATTCCATTTTCAGAGAAGCTTTCCTCGCTACTGCCAGTCTTCATCAAATATCCTCCCTACCTCATCCAGTTGTTTTGCTTCCCAGACAGCAAAATCCATCGATCCTTTAGTGTGTCATCTACTAATCCAATTTTGTCAGCATCGCCACTTTCTTTGTGTTTCCAGTTCACTCGTCTACATTCCATTACCCTTGTTTTAATTCGCTGGTCATCGGGACTCAGATCGGAGGAGGACTCATCACTGAAGACAATTAAGCTGCAGCCAATGATATTCCAGGCCGAAGCCGTGTCTGTAGACGTCCCCGAACAGCAGTGGGATACCAACCTGACTTTCGCCCGACAACAAGCAGCGACGGTCTGGAGTGCCGTTCCTTTTCATAGCAAAGTCCCTTTGATTGTCATTAGCGGCACCATTACATCACAGCGGCAAGTTGACGATATTCTACGCCCAGTCTTATTGCCCTTCATGGCAAGTCATGCTGGCCTTAGATTTGAGCAAGATAATGTCCACCCGCACAAGCGAGAGTTTCTACTGCTTGCCTTGGTACTTGTGAAATCCCTTGACAGGAAGATCGGCAGAACTTTCCCCAACTGAAAACATCTGGTATATTATGGGCAAGTCCCTCCTACCAGCTCGGGATCTAACGCGCCATTGGAAAGAATATGGCACGATATCCCTCAAGAGGCTCTGGTTCAAATGGCTCGGAGCACTATGGAACTTCACTGCTGTGGTCATCAGTCTCAAGATTCTCTCCAACAACTCTTAAAGCAATGTCAAGCCGGATAACGGCTTGCATAACGTGCAGATGTGTACCAACGCACTACTGACATTCAATTTGTGAACCTCTTTCTCTAGAATAAATCGTCGAATTTTTCTGAAACTGTACTCATATGTTTGTATATGTACACCACATTTACCAATTTCCGTCCCACTCGGATAATTGCTTCGTGGTGCACCGTTTTTCCTACTTTTTTGGAATTATTGTATTTTATCCTTCTACCTTCAGAATTTCAAAAATTCAACTCAAGCGAATGTCACTATTACTTTTTGATAATTATGTTAAGAGTTCTTGCGTTTCGTAAATTCTCTACGTGCTACGGTCTTTTCGCTTGTTATTATAAAACTATTTTTCCACTTTTCGTCATTCACGAGTTATCTTGTATTGATAGACAACGCTCGTTACAACTAATATACCACTGGTATTTGATCAGATGTTCTGTTGTCTAAACCGGACCGCTCGAGATTGAGGTGGACTGCTATACTGCAAATTTCCTCGGTGCAGATGTATTTCGCTTTCTCTTTTTCGCGTCGCAAATAGACGAGTGGTGTGTCGCAGGCAGGTGCGCCGGTCAATAGAATGTTGTTAAATCCGCTCGTCCGGCCGCCGGAAGCCTCATCCAATTCCGGACTAACAAGCGTCGGCCAATAAGGGCGCGCCGCCGGGGCGGCGGGGGCGGCGATCGCATCGGAAGATGGACAATCAGGCCCGGCCCGCCCCCTGCGCGATGCATCATTCATAGCCGCCGCTTCTGATTCAGTACGGCGGGGGGCCGGCGCTCTGTTCCACGGTCTTCACTCCCGAGCCGCGCTCTCTTCGAGTGAGAGTTCACGTGTTGTTCCGAATCTGCCACTAACTCACCTAGCACGTTTGTCGTGTTTATCAGAAGAAATACCAATTATAAATGTTACAGTTCGATCAAAACCCTTCCACATTCCGAACAATTATTTACTCTGTATTTATCTTTGTCTGTTAACTGGTTGAATAACTGGCGTTGACGGGTATGTATTTTTACAAACCCTCTGTTATTCCCTCTCCTCATTCCCCCTAGCCCATCTCCTCCTTTCCACTCTCTTTGTCCATACTACTTCACGCTCTCTATGCCAATCTCTTAATTCATCCTCTTCCTATCCACTACCCACCCCTCCCACTGTCTCTCCATCTCCTCCTGCCCCTTTGTCCTTCTCCTCCCCACACTCTCCATTTGTTTCTCCCTTTCGGTCCATCTGCTCCTTCCCCCTCTACCTCCTCCACCGCTCTTATTTCCGCGTTTTCACGCTCACACCAAGACGAGTCAGGTGTTTCATGCCACAACATTATTTCTTTCCACATCGTACGTAATACACTACTGGCCATTAAAACTGCTACACCACGAAGATGACGTGCTACAGACGCGAAATTTAACCGACAGGAAGAAGATGCTGTGATATGCAAATGATTAGATTTTCAGAGCATCATTCACACAAGCTTGCCGCCCGTGGAGACACCTGCAACGTGCTGACATGAGGAAAGTTTCGAACCGATTTCTCATACACAAACAGCAGTTGAACGGCGTTGCTGGTGAAACGTTGTGATGGCTCGTCAGGAGGAGAAATGCGTACCATCACGTTTCCAACTTTGATAAATGTCGGATTGTAGCCTACCGTGATTGCGGTTTATCGTATCGCGACATTGCTGCTCGCGTTGGTCGAGATCCAATGACTGATAGCAGAACATGGAATTGGTAGGTTCAAGAGGGTAATACGGAACGCTGTGCTGGATCCCGACGGCCTCGTATCACTAGCAGTCGAGATGACAGGCATCTTATCCTCATGGCTGTAACGGACCGTACAGCCACGTCTGGATCCCTGAGTCAACAGATGGGGACGTTTGCAACACAACAACCATCAGTTCAACGACGTTTGCAGCAGCATGGACTATCAGATCGGAGACTATGGTTGCGGCTACCCTTGACGCTGCATCACAGACAGGAGCGCCTGCGATGGTGTACTCAACGATGAACCTGCGTGCACGAATGGCAAAACGGAATTTTTTCGGATGAATACAGGTTCTGTTAACAGCATCACGATGGTCGCATCCGTGTTTTGCGACATCGCGGTGAATGCACATTTGAAGCGTGTATTCGTCACCGCCATACTGGCGTATCACCCGGCGTGATGGTACGGGATGCTATTGGTTACACGTCTCGGTCACCTCTTGTTCGCACTGACGGCACGTTGAACAGTGGACGTTACATTTCAGATGTGTTACGACCCGTGGCTCTACCCTTCATTCGATCCCTGCGAAACCCTACATTTCAGCAGGATAATGGACGACCGCATGTTGCAGGTCCTGTAAGGGCCTTTCTGGATACAGAAAATGTTCGACTGCTGCCCTGACCAGCACATTCTCCAGATCTCTCACCAATTGAAAACGTCTGGTCAATGGTGGCCGAGCAACTGGCTCGTCACAATACGCCAGACACTACTCGTGATGAACTGTGGTATCGTGTTGAAACTGCATGGGCAGCTGTACCTGTACGCGCCATCCAAGCTCTGTTTCACTCAATGCCCAATCGTATGAAGGCCCTTATTACGGCCACAGGTGGTTGTTCTGGGTACTGATTTCTCAGGATCCATGCACCCAAATTGCGTGAAAATGTAATTACATGTAAGTTCTAGTATAATATATGTCTCCAATGAATACCCGTTTATCATCTGCATTTCTTCTTAGTGTAGCAATTTTAATGACCAGTAGTGTATATGAACCAAATCTGACTGAAATCACTCCAGGGGTTTAAAATCAGTTTTTCACCCATGACATTGCATGGGTTCGCGCATGAGCAATTCGTTTCACACGTATTTGTGCATATATTTCATCTGTATTTCGTCCTGCAGTTTCATTTTCACGCAGATCCATATACACTCCTGGAAATTGAAATAAGAACACCGTGAATTCATTGTCCCAGGAAGGGGAAACTTTATTGACACATTCCTGGGGTCAGATACATCACATGATCACACTGACAGAACCACAGGCACATAGACACAGGCAACAGAGCATGCACAATGTCGGCACTAGTACAGTGTATATCCACCTTTCGCAGCAATGCAGGCTGCTATTCTCCCATGGAGACGATCGTAGAGATGCTGGATGTAGTCCTGTGGAACGGCTTGCCATGCCATTTCCACCTGGCGCCTCAGTTGGACCAGCGTTCGTGCTGGACGTGCAGACCGCGTGAGACGACGCTTCATCCAGTCCCAAACATGCTCAATGGGGGACAGATCCGGAGATCTTGCTGGCCAGGGTAGTTGACTTACACCTTCTAGAGCACGTTGGGTGGCACGGGATACATGCGGACGTGCATTGTCCTGTTGGAACAGCAAGTTCCCTTGCCGGTCTAGGAATGGTAGAACGATGGGTTCGATGACGGTTTGGATGTACCGTGCACTATTCAGTGTCCCCTCGACGATCACCAGTGGTGTACGGCCAGTGTAGGAGATCGCTCCCCACACCATGATGCCGGGTGTTGGCCCTGTGTGCCTCGGTCGTATGCAGTCCTGATTGTGGCGCTCACCTGCACGGCGCCAAACACGCATACGACCATCATTGGCACCAAGGCAGAAGCGACTCTCATCGCTGAAGACGACACGTCTCCATTCGTCCCTCCATTCACGCCTGTCGCGACACCACTGGAGGCGGGCTGCACGATGTTGGGGCGTGAGCGGAAGACGGCCTAACGGTGTGCGGGACCGTAGCCCAGCTTCATGGAGACGGTTGCGAATGGTCCTCGCCGATACCCCAGGAGCAACAGTGTCCCTAATTTGCTGGGAAGTGGCGGTGCGGTCCCCTACGGCACTGCGTAGGATCCTACGGTCTTGGCGTGCATCCGTGCGTCGCTGCGGTCCGGTCCCAGGTCGACGGGCACGTGCACCTTCCGCCGACCACTGGCGACAACATCGATGTACTGTGGAGACCTCACGCCCCACGTGTTGAGCAATTCGGCGGTACGTCCACCCGGCCTCCCGCATGCCCACTATACGCCCTCGCTCAAAGTCCGTCAACTGCACATACGGTTCACGTCCACGCTGTCGCGGCATGCTACCAGTGTTAAAGACTGCGATGGAGCTCCGTATGCCACGGCAAACTGGCTGACACTGACGGCGGCGGTGCACAAATGGTGCGCAGCTAGCGCCATTCGACGGCCAACACCGCGGTTCCTGGTGTGTCCGCTGTGCCGTGCGTGTGATCATTGCTTGTACAGCCCTCTCGCAGTGTCCGGAGCAAGTATGGTGGGTCTGACACACCGGTGTCAATGTGTTCTTTTTTCCATTTCCAGGAGTGTATATTACATCATGTCTCCTGAACTATGTACTGTACAACCTGCAAAATATCTGCATGGATACTCTGAAAATAACACTGAAGAGCCAGAGAGAGGGCAGTGATGCAATATTGCAGGTACAGTCGTGCTCAAAAGTATCCGAACGACCTGAATTGCATTTCGCCTGATTCGCATGCAACCAGCATAGCGCAGCTGTCTAGCAGGTCCTCTAATCGCTCCTTGGTACAGTCGTTTGACTATTGAAAATGGTTCCAACAAGTTTCCACTAAAAACACTGCTCTGTATCGCAATAACTCAAGACGTAAGGTTATACCGCGATACTAGAAAAATCAGGGATCACCTTATTACAGATAAGACTGTCCTTAAGGCTTGTAAGCTCACATTTATTGCAATAAATGACATACCTGAAATGTTTCCACGCTCATTATTACATCAGATAGGTAACGCGCGTAGTAAGTTCGTCGTATTCATGATTTCCTCTTCAAAGTAACATATCGTACTTGTTATTTAACACAAAATTAAATAAAAAAATTTAAGTTATTCACGAGCAGGTTGTTGAGAATATGTGTGAACTTCAAATGACACGACGAACCGTCCGTTCTGCATATGGATTCAAACACAGGTCATGCAGACTAAGATTTCGTGACTGACGGAAACTAACAATCATTCCTGACTAGGCATACAGAGAGTGATATACCTCGATTTTAGAGAGTATCAGTTAGCAAATATCAACTTTAAATTACATAACGTAAACATTTTTAACGGACGCGAATTCCTACGCAGCATCTATTGTCAGTGTTAACGAACTACGAGAGATGTTAAATATTGCTTATTGACATGTAACTTACTTGAAAAGCCGTGAGGTAATGCTTTGTGTTGGACAGGGATTCGAACCCAGAACCTAATCGAATTTTTATCGAAGCACAATCAAATGTGACACATCCCATTTTCTCGGCAGTAGCTAAGTGTTTTAACTGAAATAACGAGACGAAACATTATTTTTTTTTTCCTTCCCAGAACTCCAACCTGGCACCTACCGCTGTTATATGCTAGAGAAAACGAACGTTAATTATGTGTTTGTTACACGAGCAGCGACATGTGACCATGTTTGAACTAGAAATAATATGACAAACGGTTCAGTGCCAGGCCAGGATTCGAACCCATTCACGCGCAATATGTGGAGATGTTGAGGAATCTGCAGTTATGAACAAACAACAAATAGTAGTCGAGCTGAAGGGATCAAATTCTGCGTTAAGGGCGGTGTGAGTTGCATTCCAAGTTCAGAACCAATTCCATCGACATACAGAAGCTCAAATAAAAGATGGAATACGTGTCCTGTGACCCTGCATAGCGTTTGTTTCGTCGCTAGAAATAAATAACTAGTATAAGAAACGTTACTGGTGATAGAGTTCCCACATTTCGCCACTCCTGACTTTATTGTGGTTCAACCTAACTTCTACTTATTAGAGAAGGAATATCATGTTTAATGTGAATTTCAGACCTCAATGCCATTAGACCTTCTTCACTTGGCGTAGCCAGAAGAGAATAGAATCTGTCTCTCCCTATAAAGAATCATCACCAGAAGTTGCAATCGAACCCAGACCATCGGCATAGCAAGCTATCATCAATACAACAGACCACCAAATCCTCGTCAGTGCGACACATAACACCGTTGCGGCACACCCGATGAGAATTCCTGACACACAGGCTCCCTGTAGTGGTTTGCAGAATGTTCAGTACATTTCTTTACTTGGTTGACCGAATCACCATGAACTAGCTGTCCCGGCTACCCAGTGCGTACATTCGACTATTTTGTAATCACCGAAATAAAATCACGTAACTGCCACCTACACGGAACTGCCAACAGTCCAAGATGCAGAAATTTAAATAGCAACTGTTCCTTTCCATTTGAGCTACTCTATTGCGCTATCTGTTTGTTGAGAACATCGTGCAGTGCAAAAGAACAGCTGTAACTGTCTGTCTCTCAGAAGTCTAGAGCCGGCCATACGCATTATCTCACAGCACTGTGGAATGCCTAAATTCTGGAGGAACTGTTGTTGGCTTCTGGAGCTGCTGTACGCATGTGATAGGTGGTAGCGTAATGGTAAGCGACGCGCACCGTAGATAAAGCGTCTCGAGTTCTTTTAAATACGCTGCTACGTTTTGTAAAACGCAATTCTGCTGTCTGCTGAAGTTACCAATTTAATGAAACTTTGAACATAATTCCCTTCACTTCTTAACCCAAAATGTGGCAAAAAGGCCATCTTCTGCGACTTTTTGTTCTTTTCACATTTAATAGACGGCCAGGCAGCAGATGCATCTCTAAACTTTTGTCTTATCTATGGGGTGAGCGCATCGCGCCAAAATAGAAAAGTATTTTGTACATTAGCTGTCGTCTGGTAGTGGTATTCTTCTTCAAACCTTGTTTGACAGCTTTACCTCAGAACAAGTTTTCTACATGGATATAATCAATAAACTGAATGTGCATTGTTAGACTGTTAGAGATAACATCAGAGAATTCGCACTATATCGTTGATGATTACTTTCTCTCTCATGTTTAGTATTGGTTTAACATCCCCAAAAGAGAGCTTACGAAAGTTGTGCACTGTATTATAAGAAATGAAATAAAACTACCCACGATAACCTTACAACGAAAGTCTGTTTTAATGAATCTATCTGCACACAAGCGTGCCTCTATCGGCACCGAATTAGTAAAATACTACTCACTTAGCTTTCCATTGGGTCCGTGTTTAATTTTTATGCTGTGTCATACTCAATAGGTATGCAAATGTGACATTTCATAAAGAAAGTTATGTATTCCTAGAAACCAATAATTTGCTAGTCAGCAGCGAAATGAGGAGACACCTGTTGTGCAGCATTGTAAGTTTTTGACCATTGCACTATGCGCTGAAAGCCTTTTCTTGCGATTTCCTTATCGATGTTTGACCTAACTGCTTGTAGCTCTTTCACAGAAGGGACAAGAACGTTACATTCTGCGAGAATGGAACCTCGAACTATAACAGACACTTCTTCACAGCTCAACACCTCACCACACAGCTAGCAAAGAGGTATGTGCTGTGCCTTCCACTTACGAGGGCAATAGTGGCTAGAGCTCGTAAACCGCTATCTAAAGGACGAGATTAGTTGCGATTTCCATGTGCAGCGACTTTCCTGGGCTGAAAACCGTAAATTTACAATCTTTCGTTACACCTCAAGCGATAATAAGTTAGATTATCCAATGGAAATGACAGGAAATATCAAGTGAACTTTGAGGCTTAATTCCGTCCACACCAGGAAGTAACTCGTCGATAACAGAGTTGCCAAACATACCTTGCCTTGTTGCCAAATCTCAGTTACAGTACCAGCAGCAAGAAGACGAACCGAGGTGATCCTACAGCGGTCTGGGAAGTGACCATAGCTGGCGTCTCAAAGACGCGGCTGCTACGGCGTGGAATACGTAATGCGTCTGATTTGCATATCTGTAACTAGGTTTAGTGCCTCGAGCGTGGTTACTAATAATACTCAGTAACTTTCATAGTTGTTTTTATATTTCTTTCGTAACTCTACTCCAAACTAAGAAACTCATTCACGGACGTTTTCGTGCCTCGCCGATAGTCGAGCACACCAAAAAAATAAAAAAAAAGAATGTGTGTGAGTCTGTGTGTGTGTGTGTGTGTGTGTGTGTGTGTGTGTGTGTGTGTGTGTGTGTGTGTGTGTGTGAGAGAGAGAGAGAGAGAGAGAGAGAGAAGAGAGAGGGAGAGAGAGAAACAGAGAGACAGAGAGGGAGAGATAAATGTGAAAAAGAATGAGAGAGAGGGTAAAAAATTGTTGTAAAGAAATTGAATACCGCTATGAATTACCAAAATTTTCGCCCTGTCAGTAACCAAATCTAAACTTCAAAATAAAAAACGACAGTTTCTGTAATAAACAGGGACTCCTATCAAGACCCTTTCATCCTTGTTAACTAACCACGAAAGATGTCTGATATGCCTCCATTCAGAAGTAACAAAGTGTGTATGCATTTAAAGATGAATCACATCATGTGAAGTTCTGTGACGGAGATACGAACACAACGCGTAATCGGATTGTTAGCTTAGTAAAATCAAATGTTACGTACCGGTTTTTCTTACCAGCTGCTAGGTGTTTGAATCTAAAACAAGGATACAAATTGTTGTGCCTGAGCGACAATCGAACCGCACTCCTATCGTTCTTCTTTATCGTCCACAAATATAGCTTAAGTATCAATTGCTTACTCACCAACAGTAAGATATTGCGCGTGAATGGGTTCGAATCCTGGCCTGGCACTAAAGTTTTTATTACATATTATCAAGCTCGGGCATGAGAACACTTATCTGCTGGTGGATAATAATTTTGATTTTTAATGCATTTCCATTCGCTGTCAACACTAACGAAATCAGATGTATTTTGACTCCCAGTGAGACACAAAACTATTTGAGAGATCACTGTAAGTTCAAGGATGTTATTCCGAGCTTCTGGCGGAGAAAAATTAGGTAGCTGACGTCTCTTATTGTGTAGTCAACAACAATATGTGTGGGTTCGATTCCCAGTCAGCACTGTACCCTTCGTCATATTATTTCTAGTTCAAACATGGTCACCTGTCGCTGCTCGTGTAATAAATCCATATTTAACGTTCGTTTTCTCTAGAATATAACAGCGATAGGTTCCAGGTTGGCGTCCTGGGAAGGAAAACATTAATGTTTCGTCTCGTCATTTCAGTTAAACCATCTAGCTACTGTCGAGAAAATGGGATATGTGAAAGTTGATTGTGCTTCGTTAACAATCCGATTAGGTTCTGGGTTCGAATTTCTATCCAATACAAAGCTTTACCTCAAGGCATTTCAAGTAAGTTACTCGTGAATAAGCAATATTTAACATCTCTCGTAGTTCGTTAACACTGACAATAGATGCTGTGTAGGAATTTGCGTCCGTTAAAAATGTTTACGTTATGTAATTTAAAGTTGATATTTGCTAACTGATACTCTCTAAAATCGAGGTATATCACTCTTTGTATGTCTAATCAGGAATGACTGTTAGTTTCCGTCAGTCACGAAATCTTTGCTTAGTCTGCATGATCTGGGTTTGAATCCATATGCAGAACGAGACGGTTCGTCATGTCATTTGAAGTTCATATGTATTCTCAACAACCTGCTCGTGAATAACTTAAATTTTTAATGTAATTTTGTGTTAAATAACAAGTACGATATGTTACTTTGAAGAGGAAATCATGAATACAACCAACTTACTACGTGCGTTACCTATCTGATGTAATAATGAGAGTGGAAACATTTCAGGTATGTCATTTATTGCAACAAATGTGAGCTTACAAGCCTTAAGGACAGTCTTATCTGTGATAAGGTGTTCCCTGATTTTTCTAGTATCGTGGTATAACTTTACATCTTGAGTTATTGCGATACAGAGCAGTGTTTTTCTAGTGGAAACTCGTTGGAACCGTTTTCAACAGTCAAACGACTGTACCAAGGAGTGATTAGAGGACCTGCTAGACAGCAGCGTTATGTGGGCTGTATGCGAATCAGGAGAAATGCAATTCAGTTCGTTCGGATACTTTTGAGCATGACTGTACATCCAGTGTCTGCGAAATGTGAGCAGAGTTAGTAGTAATGAAGTAATAAATTAAAACTTCGTGTGTGATGCGGTGTTTTTCATGTATCTCCGCGTTTATGATGTCATATCTCCTGAACCGTCAGTCGCATAATGGTATATTTTTGTAGGTACATTCAGCGCCATATGTGGACGATGTCTATCAAGTTCTTTTTTGCGAATAGAGCTACGAAGTAATAAATTAAAACGTCTTACATGAAGCGGCAGTTTTTCACACATCTTCCCAACGTCATGTCGTACAATGATGTAATTCTGCTGGCACATTCAGTGGTATATATGAATACTGTTTGCAAAATACGCCGCGAGTACAGTTGATAGTAAAGAAGAAATAAACTAAAACATCGTGGTTGACGTGCTAGTCAGGTCAGGTAGCCGACAGTCTGAGCGTGGGGCGTCACAAACTGATTTCTGTAGCTAATTAGTGTGCTAGTTGTCATCTGTTCGTTTTGTGGGGGTTATCCTCGAAAAGAAGTTTCGTAAAGGTATGATATTGTGTGTAAAGTTTTTCGCAAGGCACGGTGCTATCATTCTCAAATACTTGAATACTATAGTGCGCGTCATTTATGACGGCGGCCGAGTTTAGGTTCGTTCTGCGCATCTGACGACACAAAACAGTCAGCCAATAAACAGAGAATGAAGTTCCCAGAGCTCGACTGCAGTGCAGAGCACGGACGAGTGTTTCCAGTTTTAGAAACGTTCAGTGATAAATAAAGTAATTCAACAAAAGCAATACCTTGATAGAAGACTTTCTTTTATACCACTTTAGGAAAAAGCATTCTTTATACAAATTGCTTCATATTTTATTAATTAATTAAACCAAACAAGCAATAAGCCTCCTAATTCAGGCGATAGCAAGGGAAGGTATTTCTATAATTCTCACGAACCGCTTTTTCGCAATAAAGAATAGTGATAATTGTTTATTTTCTATTGTACTTCGACGAAACGTGAGTAATTCATAGTCATACCAGCGGTGTGTGTCGGTATTTTGCTTGTTATTTTAGAGTCCTCCAACAGTTCTGTTCAAAGAAGGGCTATATTAGCGTAATGGTTAAGGTGTTTGGCTGCTAAGCGAAAACCTTGTTTGGTGCTTATATTTTCTTTATTTAGAAACAATATCGAAGTGTGTTACTTCATGAATTTTATTCGTTTGAATGTAATTTTTTGAAATTTCTAGTGCTTTGTCTCTTCATTATAATCATAATAAGTTTTCGGTTTTTCTAATTTTGTCCTCCAATATTTCTTTTCACAGCAATTAAAAACAATGAAAAAGCACACGTACAGTAGTCATGTTATCTGTTTTGTTTGTATACCTTCTCTTCCGCAGTCGCTGTTTTACTATTCATATTGAGATATATTCTTTTGCGACAGAATTTCGGCTTGTACGTTGCCGAACTACTTGATTGTCTGACGCAATTCTTTACTTCACTGCGTTGGCAACATCATCATATTCAATGTTTTCGTCGACTGATCTATGTTTTGGCAAGTATTTGCTGTCCGTTGTGACAAACACAAATTGTTTGCACATTGCGCCTCACTTACAATATATTTTAGTTTCTATGTTTTATTACGTCCACAATTCAGTTTTGTGTACTTCGCCAATTTTGTTTTAGTTATAACTTTTTAGAAAAAAGCGAAATGACTCTGGTATAAATAAAAATTTTATTACAGTCGCGAAAGACGGAATATTTCTCAATATTACATACCACACTTATCTGGTTCTCAAATTAAATGAGATATTGTTATACAGTAAATTTTATATGAAATATAGGTATCTTGTCCACATATCATTCTCAACATTGTGGCAACTAAAATCGACCATACAGAAAGTATACGCTATGGACTTTTACCTCTGCAAACTCTTCAAAATTTCGTGCAATGGTTTACTACATTTAATGCTGCACAATAACTGCGTTGAACATCGAAACAAAATTAAGTCATTTATGGGGGGAAGGTATCAATCAAGAAGCTGTATAAAAATCAAATTTTTTGGCCAAATAGTTTTTGTGAAATTGAATGATAAGTGTGTCAAAGCAGTCGGAATACCATGTATCTGCACAAGCGAGCAGTGCAGTGATGACAAAATCGCGCACAGCGCGGAATGCGGGGAGCACGTCTCCGTAGCAGCAAAAGGGTTAATGCGGTCGTGGAGGCTTTACTTCATAAACTTCGCGCTCCCCCCTAAACGTAAGTTTGTAAAGTATACTATACTATGGAGCTGGTTCTCTTGGCGCGTGCGTCGTTTGCAACTGGCAACGCAGCAGTCTCCCGCGTCTGGGCGGGCATGCGCGAGCCGCCAAAATAAAAGAATTGAACTATAGTACACGAGTATTCGAGCGTCATGGACTACACTGCTTTTTCATCCCACCTCCACATCTTTGATAGGTTAGTGGTTCTTACCCCACAGCGATTCTTTTCAAACATAAGTGGTATACCAATTCTGGTTGAAATCTCTCCAGTATAGGTGGAACAGGCATACATAAAACATACATGGATACATAACTATCTATACCCTTAGATCCATTTTTATAACGTGTATGGATTTAATTTTGTACATAGTACCCTTGATGTCCAAATTATACATTAATCACTTGGCAGACAATATTAACATCATATCTTTCGCAGGTGATGGAATTGTCTGTAATGACTTACTGTAAAAGTACTGCATAGATATTCAGACCTTAGTGTGTTCAGAATTGCAGAATTTTGCACTCAAAAAAATGCAAAGAATTACGAAGGCTAGCTATAATGTCACACAATTAAATTTTTGTTTGCTTGCAGGCAGAATCGATAAATCAGGAATTAGTATCACTGTGAATGTTCTGAGACGTTTGACTGTGTGAACCATGAAATACTAAATGTGACATACTAAGAAATAGTAGAAAGAGCAGGTTCATGATAATTATCTTGTCTGAATATGAGAAACCAATGTGTTTTAGGTTCATGTCCACCACATAATGAAAGGTACTCAAAATTTGAAGCAGTGGAGCATAATGTACCAAGGTTCGATTTTAGGTTCTCTGGTTTCTAATGTAAAGTAAACCACGCAAGTGAACCACAGCACAGGACAACGACAAGTGTATAACGCACATCGCGCTGCCACCGCAGAGCCATGTGGGGCGACTGGCTGTCTGCTGTGGTCCAGGTCACCGATAGTTCGAGAGTGGTGCGTCGAAAACCGGGTTATATTGCTAATTTTTGTGCTATTTGTCTTCATAGTAATAGTATTCACTCGTTCCTCTTACCAAACTTTTATTATACGTTCTCACATTCTCTCGAAGATATTTTCCCATTTTGTACTTCTGCATATTTTATATAAGTGTTGTCACCTGCCTAACAACTCAAGATTTAACTTCATTATATGTTCACTTAAGGAGCTGTATCTAATCAGAGGTGTATCGAAGAAAACAGGATATTTCAGATGAACTGGAAGATCCTGTCGTGTGCACTGCTGCTCAGACTTACGTTAGAATGTGTAACTGTAAACTCAAAATATGTTTAATGGTGCTTAGTTTTTTCTGCATATTTCTCTTGTGAAGATATGCCGGGTGAAGCATGTACTGACATCTAATACACTCCTGGAAATGGAAAAAAGAACACATTGACACCGGTGTGTCAGACCCACCATACTTGCTCCGGACACTGCGAGAGGGCTGTACAAGCAATGATCACACGCACGGCACAGCGGACACACCAGGAACCGCGGTGTTGGCCGTCGAATGGCGCTAGCTGCGCAGCATTTGTGCACCGCCGCCGTCAGTGTCAGCCAGTTTGCCGTGGCATACGGAGCTCCATCGCAGTCTTTAACACTGGTAGCGTGCCGCGACAGCGTGGACGTGAACCGTATGTGCAGTTGACGGACTTTGAGCGAGGGCGTATAGTGGGCATGCGGGAGGCCGGGTGGACGTACCGCCGAATTGCTCAACACGTGGGGCGTGAGGTCTCCACAGTACATCGATGTTGTCGCCAGTGGTCGGCGGAAGGTGCACGTGCCCGTCGACCTGGGACCGGACCGCAGCGATGCACGGATGCACGCCAAGACCGTAGGATCCTACGCAGTGCCGTAGGGGACCGCACCGCCACTTCCCAGCAAATTAGGGACACTGTTGCTCCTGCGGTATCGGCGAGGACCATTCGCAACCGTCTCCATGAAGCTGGGCTACGGTCCCGCACACCGTTAGGCCGTCTTCCGCTCACGCCCCAACATCGTGCAGCCCGCCTCCAGTGGTGTCGCGACAGGCGTGAATGGAGGGACGAATGGAGACGTGTCGTCTTCAGCGATGAGAGTCGCTTCTGCCTTGGTGCCAATGATGGTCGTATGCGTGTTTGGCGCCGTGCAGGTGAGCGCCACAATCAGGACTGCATACGAACGAGGCACACAGGGCCAACACCCGGCATCATGGTGTGGGGAGCGATCTCCTACACTGGCCGTACACCACTGGTGATCGTCGAGGGGACACTGAATAGTGCACGGTACATCCAAACCTTCATCGAACCCATCGTTCTACCATTCCTAGACCGGCAAGGGAACTTGCTGTTCCAACAGGACAATGCACGTCCGCATGTATCCCGTGCCACCCAACGTGCTCTAGAAGGTGTAAGTCAACTACCCTGGCCAGCAAGATCTCCGGATCTGTCCCCCATTGAGCATGTTTGGGACTGGATGAAGCGTCGTCTCACGCGGTCTGCACGTCCAGCACGAACGCTGGTCCAACTGAGGCGCCAGGTGGAAATGGCATGGCAAGCCGTTCCACAGGACTACATCCAGCATCTCTACGATCGTCTCCATGGGAGAATAGCAGCCTGCATTGCTGCGAAAGGTGGATATACACTGTACTAGTGCCGACATTGTGCATGCTCTGTTGCCTGTGTCTATGTGCCTGTGGTTCTGTCAGTGTGATCATGTGATGTATCTGACCCCAGGAATGTGTCAATAAAGTTTCCCCTTCCTGGGACAATGAATTCACGGTGTTCTTATTTCAATTTCCAGGAGTGTAGTATGCACCACTGCAGGCAGTCATATGACTGTTTAGGAAACAGCTACCGGCTGCTGTGGCCGAGCGGTTCTAGGCGCTTCAGTCAGGAACCGCGCTGCTGCTACGGTCGCAGGTTCGAATCCTGGCTCGAGCATGTTTGTGTGTGATGTCCTTAGGTTAGTTAGGTTTAAGTAGTTCTAAGTCTAGAGGACTGATGACCTCAGATGTTAAGTCTCATAGTGCGTAGAGCCAGGTGAACCATTTTTTTGAAATAACTATTTAAATCGACGGAAACTACTTCACGTATAGATATAAAATAACTTTAGGTGGCACTATATAGCGCAGCAGACGCTGTGATCGCCTTGGCTAGTACACTCTTGGGTTTATGAGCTAAATTAATAAAGTTATTTGACTTCTTAGATCATGCGCCTTATTAAAAGTACAAAATTCACAGTTTATTGTTCTTCGTCTTCAGACAGTTTGCAGAGTATCTAAATATTTTTAGGTACATTAAGCAAACTTTTATACTCACAGATAGTAATATGAGTGTCACTCATTAGTTTGAGGTTATCCCTAAGTGAAATTAGAACTCCGTCCCCTTGTAAGTGAACTCTGAAACAATACGAAGAGTAACTGTCGGAGTACTTCAGGGTGTCAATTAGAAAAATGGAACGTCATTGATTATTGACATTATTTGAACTCACACAAGAGGGACAGGTGCTAGCGTACGGAATGCAGTTAGAGAACCTCCGAATTGTGCAGAAGAAAATGCTGCTAAATAACAGGTGTACTTTTCACATAAGCAAAGCTGTTCTCCACCATCTTTTCCCAGTCCTACTGTTATAATAATGTTTTTTTATACGGTATTAGCAAAAAGCGTCAACAGCGCAACAGATTTTAATAAGTAGATTAAACAAAGGACCACCTCACCGGACTGCGAAGCCCCAAGAGATTCTATGGCCCGTCTTTTCGGCCTCTGTTTTGCAGCCTAACAGAGAGACACATGTTCAACACACCGCTCTCCTGATCGTTCTGCAGACCGTGGAGCCGCTACTGTTCGGTCAAGAAGCTCCTCAAGAGAGCGATGGGAATACCACTGTTAAGTGCACAAAAGAGAGTAAAGAGATGAAAAGATTACACTTTGAGGGCCTCTTTAAAGGGGAGGACTTACCGATGACGTGACAGAAGAAGAAGAAAAAAGAGGAATCGATATAGAAGAGATAGGGGATTCAGTATTAGAATCAGAATTCAGAAAATCTTCGGAAGACATACAATCAAATAAGGCATAAGGGATGGATAACATTCCATTTCCACTGGAATTGCCAACAATCGACAAATGGCGTACAGAATATATGAGACTGGCGATGTACCATTTGACTTTCTGAAAACATCATCCACACAATTCCGGAGATTGCTACAGCGACCAAGTGTGAAAACTATCGCAAATTCAGCTTAAAAACTCATGCATAAAAGTTGCTGACAAGAATAATATACAGGAGAAGGGAAAAGAAAATTGGAAAGCTGTTACATGATTATCAGTTTGGCTTTAGAAAGAGTAAAGGCACCAGAGAGCCATTTCTGGCTTTGCTGTTGATAATGGAAGCAAGACGGAGGGAAAATCAAGAGACTTTCATAGGATCTGTTGACCTGATAAGAGTCTTCGGCAATTTAAAATGGTACAAGATGTTCCAAATCCTGAGAAAAATAGGGATAAACTATAGGGAAAGACGAGTAATACACAATATACACAAGAACCAAAACGGAAAAATAAGAGTGGAAGACGAAGAACGAATTGCACATACACTATGTGATGAAAAGTATCCGGGTACCCCAAAAAACATACGTTTTTCATATTAGGTGCATTGTGCTGCCACCTGTTGCCAGGTACTCCATATCAACAACCTTGGTAGTCATTACACATCGTGAGAGAGCAGAATGGGGCACTCCGGGGAACTCACAATCTCCCAACGTGGTCAGGTCATTGGGTGTCACTTGTGTCATACGTCTGTACGCGAGATATCCACACTAGTAAAAATCCCTAGGTCCACTGTTTCCGATGTGATAGTGAAGTAGAAAAGTAAACGGTCACGTACAGCACAAAAGCGTACAGGCTGACCTTGTCTGTTGACTGACAGAGACCGCCGACAGTTGAAGGGTGTAATAGGCAGATATCTATCCAGACCCTCACAATGGAATTCCAAATTGCATCAGCATCCACTGGAAGTACTATGACAGTTAGGCGGGAAGTGAAAAACCTTGGATTTTATGGTCGAGCGGCTGTTTGTAAGCCACGCATCACGCCGGTTAATGCCAAACGACGCCTCGCTTGATGTAAGTGCGCGTAAACATTGGACGATTGAACAGTGGGAAAACATTGTGTAGTGTGACGAATCACGGTACACAATGTGGCGATCCGATGACGGGGTGTGGGTATGGCGAATGTCCGGTGAACACCATCTGCCACCGTGTATAGAATAGTTGACTGATGAAGAAACGACCATAGTTATAGACGCGTTCTCCGTTTCGACAATCCTTTGACTTGCTGTCAAGGCTGGTGGCTACTCGTTCGTGGAAGTCGGGGTTACATTGTTGTCCTCGACTTCAGTCGACTCTTGGTCGTTATCCGAACTACAAGAGAGGCGTTATTGTGAGGCGAGGCACCCCGCTCGGAGACAGTGCAATGTCTGCATTTACGGTGCTTAAATGACCGCTGCTTCTGCGACCGGCCTTCTATCGACAGACGGGAGCAAATAGCGTCGTTCCGGCACAAAGGCTGTCATGGGTACTGCCGTTGATTTGACCTTCATCGTTTCACCACAGGAACGATCGGCATCCGCAGTGGTGGTGCTGGTGGTCTCGACACAGCCGATTCTCGCTGTGGAGATTGCGCAACATAGCTACGTATTGGTGGCGTCCGATAAGGGCGCCGATACAGGATCCAGGCGGTGCTGCGAAGTCGCAGGGCAACATGAGCGTAGGAGACTGGGACGGACGTCGGTTGTGGTGCTGGCGTCACGTCAGAGGCCTTCAGTTGCGTGATGCGACGCTGGCGACATTCTGATCGAATATGCTCATCCTTACCGCATCATGAACAAGTTCACGGTTGGCTGTCGTAAGCGACGACTGCGCGGCAACCGCATGTCTGGAGGTAGGATGGCACTTGGCGATGGAGGTCTATGGTTGCAAAAATGTTCAAATGTGTGTGAAATCTTATGGGACTTAACTGCTAAGTTCATCAGTCCCTAAGCTTACACACTACTTAAACTAAATTATCCTAAGGACAAACACACACACACCCATGCCCCACGGAGGACTCGCACCTCCGCCGGGACCAGCCGCACAGTCCATGACTGTAGCGCCCCAGACCGCTCGGCAAATCCCGCACGGCTCTATGGTTGCCTGGCGAACGCCATTGAGAACCGAGTATGTTCGAAATTATGCCCACCCTTCGGCTACATAGCCGTGAAACGTGCCATAACGAAGGAAAGTGTCAATGACGCCGGGCGTTCGAACAGCTGTTCCAAGACCCGAATTATTACCAAACTTAATCCTCCGTGTGATCGGCCTTGCCGGCCGCGGTGGTCTCGCGGTTCTAGGCGCGCAGTCCGGAACCTTGCGACTGCTACGGTCGCAGGTTCGAATCCTGCCTCGGGCATGGATGTGTGTGATGTCCTTAGGTTAGTTAGGTTTAAGTAGTTCTAAGTTCTAGGGGGCTGATGACCACAGCAGTTGAGTCCCATAGTGCTCAGAGCCATTTGAACCATTTTTTTCTTTTTTTTTTTGTGATCGGCCGTCACTGGCCCGAAGTCACCGTCGGCCTGTTCCGAAGTATCTTGTCGCAAGTAGCGTCATCGGTGACTTAAACGTACAACTTACTGTTCAGTACTGATAAGTGGATGTGTGCTATGTCGTTTGCCGGGATTCTTATTCCGTCACGAAGAAAGCGCTCTACCTAGAGTGCCATTGGTCTTGCGCAGTCATTGCAGACCATGAAACGGAATGTTGATTTACGGACTCTCTTCGCCATTGCTCTCGAGTACAAGGTAAACAAAACTAACACGCGCGCTCCACAGGCGGACGACCGCACTGCTCGGCTGCTGAAACCAGACTCACAGCTACAGAGGCGGAATTAAATCAGTGTATGTATTGTGAAAATGGCCGCTATGTCATTAAGGGAAATAGTTTGATCATGGTTTCTCATCACATGGGGAAAGGAGAATATTTCAGTTTGTGTCATTACAAATGGAAGATCATTAAAATGTATTTGGAACAATTAAACGGTGAATTTATTTGGAAGTGATAAATACAACCACATAGGTAGGATGAAAACAGTAAGTATCCTATATCGGCTATCGCTTAGTAGAAAAATGTAGTAATTAACTTTCTCTCTTGTCTAAATAACAATTTTATCAAAATAGTTCACATAGCTCTGAGCACTATGGGACTTAACATCTGAGGTCATCAGTCCCCTAGAACTTAGAACTAGTTAAACCTAACTAACCTAAGGACATCACACACATCCATGCCCGAGGCAGGATTCGAACCTGCGACGTATCGGTTGCGTGGTTCCAAACTGAAGCGCCTAGAACTGCTCGGCCACTTCGGCCGGCCAACAATTTTATCATGCTAATATACATTCCGAAGTCACAGCTTCATTATCCGTATTTTCTGTTGTTATGCAAAGACATCTGCTGATATCGTAATGGCAGAAACTCGTATGCAATTATAGTCCATTTCCAATTGTAGTCAGCCAAATTGTAGAAGAATATACACAGAATTACATAAAAATATGTCTACATAAGTGTGTAGATATGTAAACACGTTGAACAAGAACCCCACCGAAAAAATCACGGAAGTTGTTCAAGGATGCCTCCTGGATATTTTGGTATAAAGTACCTACGGTATCCGACTGCTTGTTATTGCATTTCGTTTCTTGCCTCACCTAGCTTTGTATCCGTCTTGCACTGTTAACAACAGTAAAACCAACTCCACTCTTCCTTATCAACCTTCTGTTCACTACTACCCAGTCTTCTCTCCTAATTGTTTTTCGGCTTCGTTACTTGTACGGTTAACAGTAATTCTCAGTTGTATAATTAGTTTTACTAATTAACAGTTGAGCGAAATTTACGTCGAGTATCGATTCACTAAATTCAGTGGAAGAGCGGAATAACAGCGCTATGTTGATCTGTTCAGGCAGAACAGCAACCACCTACAATCAGTGTACGTGTTTCGTCTGATGGCTGGAGCAAAGCTCTGAGTCTTGTGTTGTACAGTTTAGTGAGTGCATATTACAGGGTTCTTTCACTTTTGTGGAGGTGTTTCCTCAGAAATAATGGTGACTGCGATAATAGTTCGAATAAATCGTAATTACATTGCTACTCGGTAACGAGCCGCTGGATACCGTGTGCGCCAGGTAGCAGTTGGTTGGCTATTGTGTTCAGTCCTGATGGTTGCATGATCTCGTCAAGTTATTGAAAGTAAGTAACTTTTGACACTTCCCTGTTTCGACTTACAATGGGTAGATTATCTGAAGGTTCAAATGGTTCAAATGGCTCTAAGCACTATGGGACTTAACATCTGAGGTCATCAGTCCCCTAGAACTACTTAAACCTAACTAACCTAAGGACATCACACACATCCATGCCCGAGGCAGGATTCGAACCTGCGACAGTAGCAGCCGCGCGCTTCCGGACTGAAGCGCCTAGAACCGCTCGACCACCGCGGCCGGCTTATCTGAAGGCTTCGTTTCCCTGTATCGGGTTTTCTCGTACAAGATCTGTAAGCCACTTTAACGAGAGATTTCGTGAAACATATCCGAGGCAGGTATGGCTGTTCCTCTATTGTTAGGATAGCAGGATCGTCTGCGAAAGACACTTCACGTTGATTCTCTGCTCTTTTTCAATCCCGACGTGTATTTCCCTTATTTCCTTTTCCCACGTATTCAAAATTTTTTGGAGAATTATTTTAAATAGGAGGTGGGACAAACCATCTCCTTGGCGAACCCCGGCGTGGACTTTATATTGTTCTTAAATTTCTCCCATGGATTTAACTTCGTAGATTATATCCGTTAGTGTCTTTTCCTTTCGATTTTGAATTCCTCTAAAGTATTCATGTTTCCCTGTCTACTGATTAGTAAGCCTTTTTCAGTCTGACAAAGTTATTACAATGTTTCTTCATCTGCAAAATTGTCTTTAGGTTCCATAACTGATCTGTATAAGTCTGCCCTTTGCGAAATCCTGCCTGATTCTCTCCCATTAATGGGTCTACCTATTCTTCCAGTCGATATTGTGTGTAGCAGGGGAGAATGAAATACCCTCGTAATTATTCGGACGGAAGGTCAGTCTCCTTGTTTGTGAAGAGGTTGAATTAATGAACTTTTCAATTCTGGAGGTATTCAGTTTCCCAAATGTGGGATTACTGTCATTTAATTTCTATATTTCTGCTAAGATTCCATCTTCCCTGAGACTTATCATTTTTTAAATAATTGATTACTACATTTAGTTCTTCGAGAGATAGTGGTTTTGCATCAGGAATAAAAGAGAGTTTTTCAAAATTTACTTATTTTACCGGCGGCTTACAGTCGAGTGAAACTAGGACTTACTTAGCTAAAATTTGACAGTTATTTTCGTGTTGATTTCGAGTGATCCGTTGGAAAGGCAGAGCATAAATTAGGCATCGAATGCCTTCCGGAAGTCAAGGAACACGGCATTTTCCTGGGCGCAGTTTCTGTGTGTCGAGGACAGAGAGAGCGAGCTGGTTTCGCACGGTCGTTTCAGAACCCATGTTGGTTCCTACGGAGGAGGTGATTGGCCTCCAGTAATGTCGTAATACTCGAACATAAAACGTGTTACAATGCTCTACAGCTGACTGACATCAGAGATAGAGACCTACAGTTTTGTGAATACGTTCCATGACCCTTCTTGAAAATGGGAATGACCCGTGCTTTTATCCGATCATCAGGAACACTTCTCTCCTCAGAACACCTATTAGAAACTACTGCTAGAAAAGGGTATGTCTTTCGTGTACCCTCTGTAGAATCCTATTGGTATACCATCAGGTCCAATGACCTTTCCTCTATTGAGCCATTTATCACCTAGACATATGTGAGAAACCACCTAAAAACCACGTCCAAGCTGTCCTGCACGCAGATATTCATCGTTAATCCGCCGGACGAACTCCATTCGGGATGGCATGCCTCCCAGAATCCTGGAAGCAGCGTTCTATTATATTGTAATTTTCCTAAATTGGTTGAGGTAGAAACAAAGCACGTTCTGTCCACAGCAAACAATGTTGCTTTTCCTTAGCAACTCCATTTGGAGAGGTCAAGTCGGTATCGTAATACCTGGTGTCATTTGTATGTGTTCTCTTAGGGTAATTAATAACTGGTTCCATTCATTTACACAAATACCTGCAGGTTGTGATCTTTTATTTGACTACAAATAGCACCTGCGCAATCTCCTGAATGCCTTGCAGGTGTCTGTCATGGTCATAACGGTGTGCTGTGTAGTAGTGAGTGCATTATATCGGATCTCAGTCAATTCGAACGGAGGCAAGTTATTGGTACTCGTATGGTGGATGCTTCCGTAACCAAGGGAGCCAAAGTGTTTGGTGCTCCAAGAGACATCATATAGAGGATTCATATGGGGAAGGGGGAAGAACATCCGCTAAATCACAAAGCTGATGAAAGTGTGTGTTGAGTGGTCATGAAAACGGCCACTAAAGAGGACTGTGACGAAAAATAAACGGATGACAACAGCAAAGATCACTACAGAACTCAACGTCGCATTCGGGAACGCTGTCAGCACCAAAACAGCAGGAACTGAGCTCCACAAGGAGGAAATTTCAGGACTAGATGATATTCCAAAAACACTCGTCAGTGTTGTAAATGCCAGTAACAAGAATCGTGGTGACGAAGCCATAAAACCTGAACTATGGAACAATGCAAGAAAGTCATTTGGTCGGCTGAGTCTTTTTGCACACTGTTTCCAAATTGTGACCTACTTTTGCTCCCAAGAGTGGAACATACCCCTACTGTCTCATCTAAAAAATTTACAAGAGTTCCTGATGTTTTTCTTGATAAAGGGTTGTTCAGTTTCTTTAAATCCGTTTCTATACTTATCGTCGTATAGCCACGAACGTTCTCCTATAAAAAAAATCCTGTAATTTATCTGGGGCTTTGTTGCTACTGAAAGTTTTACGTGCTAGTATTTTTCTTCTGTTTGCTTCATCACAGGCAACGTTGAACCTGATCACTGGCAATGATGCACCACTTGCGGTTTCTCTTTTTTGGGAGTTGGCCTATTCTTGTTGAGTTCTGTGTGTTTTATTCATTTGCTGCTTTCTCTGTTTGGTTGAAGCCTAATCGTTATTTCCATGACATGTTCATCAGAATTAAAAAAAAAAGTTTCTCTGCTCGTACATGTCTGGTATTTTTATTGGATACAGTAACGTTGTCCATCTGAAAGTCGCCTAAAATGGAGTTTGCAGATTTCCTTGTTTTAAGTTTGTTTACTGGTTTAAGGAATTCATTGCAGGTGATTTTGAGATCAAAATAGTAGTAGAAGTTTAATTGTCTCTCATCATTTTTATTTCTTCTCTTGTGAGCCTAGTGAACTGTTGTTTTCCTCAATTTTTTGCTCTTCACTGAGCTGTTCACTGAAGTCTCCTTATAGAACTTTCACATGATATTTAGGAATTTTACTTCTAGTTTCCTCAAGTACGTCCGAGAAGCTGTCTGTTGCCTGTAGACGTATTCTCTTGTTGTGGACGCGTGTTCATCTGCCAGTGTGTATGCCTTGTTCCCAGATTTTGCTGAAAGTGTGGAAATTCCATCTTGTACACAGCAGAAGCTGCCTCCTGTTCGGCTTTATACGTTCTGAAATTTTCTAAATCAAAACGATCCTTTTGGGGAATCGCTTTTCTTGGATCGCAAGGATTTATATGTCCAACTTTGCCGTAGTGGTTGTCAGTAATTAGTTAACCTACATTGAAGAGAGTGTTTATGTTGAGTGCTCCTATCTAGTTCCTCCGTTATGGTCGTAAATATTTTGAGATCCACGAATCCTCTGCTCCTGGACCCGCAGAACCCAATGAGCAGGAAAATTAGTTCAAAAATGGCTCAAATGGCTCTGAGCACTATGGGACTCAACATCTTAGGTCATAAGTCCCCTAGAACTTAGAACTACGTAAACCTAACTAACCTAAGGACATCACACACACCCATGCCCGAGGCAGGATTCGAACCTGCGGACGTAGCAGTCCCGCGGTTCCGGACTGCAGCGCCAGAACCGCTAGACCACCGCGGCCGGCAGGAAAATTAGTCTAGACATTGATATCTGAAGTAGTGGAATTACTTCCTTTTGTTTTTTCATGCTTTTTCAGGCTGAAATGAGTTTTTTGGTAGTCTTTAGTGCAACATCACATGTTTACAATTTGATTGTTGAGATCTATAATGCATGTAGCAATTGCACCAGCTAAGTGGACAGGCGCTGACCAACAATCGTTGAATTCCAGAATAGACGATAGTGGATTGAAGTGTGCTTAGCTTTGTTTTTATTCCTGAGAGCCGGGCTGCCTCTTCCGCCATTTCCCCATACCGATGATTGCCTCTGTCTTCACTGTCGTTGAGAACATCATCGCAAATTTCACAAGGGACCCTCACATGGTACAATCACTGGGGTCAGATGATTCAGTGATTTTCATCGAGGTGCTACACTTCCCCCTCCTCCTATCTCAACCATCAATACATCGTTCCGTAATTAGGCAAACAGGGTGATTCACATAAGACTTGTACGGCATATATTGTGGAAATGGAAAGTGCTATAGATGTGCGGTTTTCACAGAATGGGTAGGTAATCAGGGGCTCCTATTGTCAGCCAATCAACAGATTGTACCAATACTTACAACACGTATTTCTTGTGCAAACACATACTTTTTTAAACGGAACAGTGCCTATTGATATTAACAAAGTAAAAGTAGGGTAAATTAGAGCGTCAGTCGTGTTTCTTCTACGAGATTTCGTATTTTCAAACGTTTCCACATCGACACTTGTACGATACCAGTGGTAGCACAAATTAAAGAACAACAGAAGCGTATAAACTAGTTTTGTGGATTTTGAACAGTCGCGAGACAATTGACCATGACAGGTTGTGTTCAGAATGACCACTCTCAGCCACAATACCCGCTTCCAGTCTAGAATGGAACATCTGTTGTACAGATGCTAGTATTTCAGCGGAGATGTCTAAGCAGGTTGCAGTAATAAGTCTTTTGCATATCATCGGCTATAGTTGGTATGTCGTTGTAGACAGATTTACGTCAGAAAAACATCTACAGCCTTCAAATCCGGAGAACGGGCCGGCCAAGGTACAAGTCGGCTGCGTCCAGTCCAACGGTTTGGAAACGGTTTGTGAAGACATACTGTAGTCTTTTGTGCACTATGGGCTAGATAGCCATCATGTTGGTACAACAGGTTTCACCTAGTCTGTAGACGTACGTCTTCTGGCATCCTGTTAGAGGCTGCGATACTCCGAGCGCGCTCCATCTTCCGTCTATGAAAAACGGGCCTATAAGCTGATGGTTCACTGTCCCACACCACACGTTTACACTACATGGACGCTGTCGTTCCACCTGGCGAAGCCAATGGGAATCATCAACAGAAAAGTACTGCATGTTTCAGCGGTTTACCTGACCACTGAAACGTGGTTTCATCACTAAACAAGACACATGATACACATGTGGAGTATCCTGCCTTAATGCCCATGTAGAGAGATGTGACACGGATGCATCCTACGTATGTCAATGGAGAATACGTAGGAAACTTTGCCTGACTCATGCCAGTTCCTAGTGCAATTCCGCGAGAGCCAGCTTGCGGACCAACTGCGGCAGCAGTAGGAACATTATTTTCCCTCGTTGTGACGTCATGTGTGTCCTTCTGTTACATTGTCTAGGTGTTACACTACTACTGTCAGTTAACTGTTGATGACAGCTGCCTAGGTGGTTGACGTCTATGGGAATATCTTGCCACATACACCGTAGAAGAACGAACTACTTCGTAAATCCCATCCCATGAATAAGCATTGTTCCATTTAAAAGTTTATATTTGCACAATTAATTCACATACTACGTTTTATGACAATCTGTTGATTGGCAAACAATACTAGCCCCTGACTACTAACTCATTCTGTGAAAGCGACACATCATTGTCACTTTCCATTTCTGCAATATTGGCGGTGCAAATTTTGGGTAATTCGCCCTGTGAATTCAATACAGATACATAAACTGACGAAGCCAATGGGAATCATCAACAGAAAAGTACTTAATGTTTCGGTGGTTTACCTGGTCATTATTGGTAAATATGGTTTCATCACTTGCCTTGATTAATCATGTGACTTTCCATTTCTGCAATATTGGCGGTGCAAATTTTGGGTAATTCGCCCTGTGAATTCAATACAGATACATAAACTGACGAACCCAATGGGAATCATCAACAGAAAAGTTTCGGTGGTTTACCTGGTCATTATTGGTAAATATGGTTTCATCACTTGCCTTGATTAATCATGTGAATCACATATACAATTTTATTGGTTATAAGTTAATATATATTGTGAAGTAGGGCGTTTCGCCTGCGCGAGCTAAATATTTATTTCTTGACTTAGCGTTGCTCCATGGCGAGCGAAGAAAAGTAAGAAAATCGGAGTGTGACTGGACTTTCTTACGAGACAGGATAGCGAGAGAACATGTAGGAAGTGTGTGCAATGAAACAGTCATTGATAGCTGGTATACTGTATAATTAGTGTTTTTTGAGATTCGCAAGCGATATGGTATGTCTATATGGAGTTTAGTAACAGTCATAATACAGTCTGTTGCGTTTCAAAGGTAATTGGGCGTATTTAGTTTTGATCAAAGGATTCTCTGATGAACTGATATATAGAAGTTTTCTTTCCCTTACACCTCAAGGGTTTTACAGGCAACCGTCGGATTCGGCAGCTGCTTCTCCACCACAAGATAAACTTGTCTACGTATACGAAATTACTTATGCTACAGAAAGCCATTGCATATTTAAAACCACATTAAGACAGTAGATGGGTTTTATTAACTTTTCTGTTTGTTTAACTCTCTTAGTCAAGAAGAATCACTATCGGGATGTTCCATAGCATTTTGACTTTTTCGTTAAAATACCATCGAAACGTAATTGTTGACATAGACATTCAGTATCTAAGACCATTGCAAAAGAAGTACTGATGTATGTGTGGACTAAATCTTCTGAGCAATCACCCTACTAAGATCACAGTAGCAGACGTCAGTTGAGATTACAACAATTATTCAGTCGCTAAACGGACAGGACTATCATCACAATTTCATTTTCACTGAGGTTTTCTGCAACAGATTCTATAATGCTGACTAGAAAGTGCAACGTACGTAGGGATCAAATTAAAAATGATTTAGTGGCCGATAGTCTTACACTGTGCGCTGCTTCTAACGACTGAGTCATCGGAAAGAAGCTCCTTCACATATTAAAATAATTAGTCAACATTCGTGAAGAATAATGGCTACCAAAACTAAGCCATTGCATTAAATTTTTCTTTCTTAATATGTAAGGTGTTACGGATATAAGTGCAGACATTGTTATCATTGGTACCTTAACACAGAACGTATCCACTTCAGTGTGTTAGTTGTTTTTTCTCTGCACCTGACATTCTTCCCGCAAACATATCACATAATTTACTACATGATGTTTCCTGCGTGGTCGTAACTACACCACTTGAGGGGGGATTTGATGGAAAATCTAAACATTTATTTAAAAAATCATCACAGCCGTATTTATTAATGTCAAATCTAAAATTTTGCATATGTAAAGCAAAAGAGCTGTGTTTAAAGGAAAAATATAATAAAATATGCGGAATGAATATTTTGCCAGAAATTTGAATTTTTAATTGTTTTACTGTCTTTTTTTATAAGAAGTCACAACTCAAATTCTAATCATGCAATTAATCTGAAAATTTTATCATAGTGTCCTGAGAATGTTATACGACCATTGAACTATAGTTATTTATTCATGGTACAAATTGTATCAATAATAGAGTTTTTAACTTTGCAAGTCCAAAATTAACTTTTTTTCTACATACAGTCATCTAAAACTCAGAATGTAATTGCAGGATCTCGTATTTTTTAGTTCCAGGGATACAGCAACTTGTTGCGAACAGTCCCTGAAAATTTCATAGCATTAGCGCATATACGTTTTCAGAAAAGGCTTCTAATAATGTCAAAATGTAAAACAGAGAAAATTAGGTTCAAAGATTTTCTTGTCGTACTTCTACATGTAGTAGGCATACCTAAATTTTTAAATCCCCCATACTGGTACTCCTCATCCTGCTCTGCACCTAATCCAAATTAAATTATTGAGGCTTTCATTCGCATTTTGTATCTTTCCATGAAGACATTACATCAGGGTTTGCAAGAAAACTGAATGTGGGCTTAATACATTCATAATAGGTTCTGGTAATGAGAGTTTATGTAAATACGTCTTATTTCTGTTGTTGAACTTACACCAATCGTCTATCGGTCACAGATTGTGCACTGGTGTCTGGTCTTTGCGTAATTTGTGGAAAAAAAGTGGTCCACACAGCACACCTCATTGCCTCTACATTATCTTTCTTCTGATAGCTCTCCCATAAAATAACTGAAGAGAATCAATTTCTTTCAGAGTAAGCTTGCCATTTCCTTCTAGTGGTTTTCCATCCTCAAGTACTTCACCTTTCTTCTCCTCCAGCAAGCGACGAAGCCTATCACCAAGCCTCTTTTGGAAGTGGCCAACACATTCCAACTTTTCTGTTGTTGTATTGTACGGATTTTTATCTGTTACAGCTTTGAACGAAGAGGAGTCCCCATCGCCATGGTATTAACACCATACTGGTACTCAGTTCTGGAGATCATCCTCACAACTGCAGCAGCCTTCATGCCCCGCTTGAGCCACTATAATTTTTAGAGCATACTACGGCATGCTTTTCTTGCCACAGTTTCTCACTGTCCTCATTGTTGGACATTAACCTTGTTGCACACTGGTGGCAGTATTTAGACATAATTTCTACATGTAAAACTTTACCTGAGTCAATACCAATAATAGATGCAACTCTGTACAGTGATGTGTTATCCCTTTCCATCAGGGTCCCATCTACAGACGCACACAGGTCAGCAACATCTGTAGGAGATTCACTGTCATGAATATGTACAACCGAATCTATTTCTTTTTGCTTTATTTCCACCAATTCCTCCACTGCTTTCTTCATAGAAACTTTGGCAGTATCGCATACAGCACCAGACATTTCTTTATTTATTTTTTCAAAGCTTGCACAAGGTGGAGGCATGTTCAGAAAACCACACACTAAATTACCTCCTTCACTGCCCTGTCCAAGGCATCTCAGAGCATATGTTAACCTAAAATTGCTTTCATAGGTACCAGTGTCAGTTCTTTTGGAGGAGGAAAATGAAAATTCATAGCCACACATATCAGAAATTAATTTAAAATCACAAGCTACTCCCAGTCTTCTTTCTTCAACAACAATCAGGCATTTCGTTTTTTAAAGCTAACACATGAACATGAAAATTTTATCGCCTGGCAGAGAAGTTCTTAATCAATAAGTCTCAATCCAGTGGAATCCATATCACCATCATTCACGCACCTGTACAATTCTCGTGTCCCAGGTTTCGATGCTGAGGCTGAGAGCTTATGTTCTTCATTTCGAGCTGCTTCCTCTTTTTTGTGGGTAAACCGATTTCCATGAAACCTCAATTTCCTAAACACTGTTTTTCCACATAAATCTTGAGTTACACGTAAAGATTTGCGAATTCAGCCTTCCACCTACTAATATACGTTAGTATTGTCAAAACGTAAATAAACCACATGCAAGAAAGTTTTCAGGCAAAGATATAGATGTCAGCCAGAGATATAGATGTCAGCCAAAGATATCGAAATAAAATAGCCTTCACACTGACAAAAATTCCGCTGAAGCAAGCAGTTTCCTAAATGTCGGAAAAGGTGGGAATGGCCGCCGGTTGCAGTGTTAATGTTTAACCATTTAAAGGCATTTATAAAGCTGCTATCACGATAAAATACACACACAACATAGATTAAACTGTGTAGATCAAGAAAATAATATTTTTGAAAAATCTATTTTTTTTTACCAAATCCATTGTATCCCCCCTCAATGGACTATCCCTTTCAATATAGACACAACGTTTCGCATCCACGCGTCCACACTTCTGCACCTGAGCCCCTGTCTAGGGGGAAGTAAGCATTAGTGCTTACTTTTGCCACATGTTCTTGGACATACTGACCAACGTAAAAACATACTACGTCCAACAGCTATAATTATTAGCCTGCAAATGAAGTAAATACTAATGTAAATTTGTTCAGTACGGTGTCCTCTGTCACCAATGAAAGTATCTGCACCTATAACCCTAGCATGCTGTATATTAAGACTGATTTTGGTAATGCCATTTGATATATGTACAACGAAACTGTAAGACGCAAAAAGAAAAATCAGTTTTAAAACCCATAAGAAGGTCGATTCTAAACTCGTGACCCCTGGAGCAACACTGCATCTCAAGATTGCGGAATCTGTAAATAATTTAACAGTAGGTAGTCAGAGTTAGTAAACTGAATCAGTAATGTATAATCCCTTAATTTGTGTCCAAGTGACGTATCACCATGAATTTATGGACTCACGTTCACTGTTCATATACAGATCGCGAATATGCCGTTTTGAGAATGAACCGGAAGCGTCGTGTTAGTTACAACACCGTGTTACGGGCTCTCGTGTAACCTGAGCCTGTACAAACGCCATGGACGAGCCCGCCCTGGACGGGGTCGCGGCCCAGGGGGCCGATGCGGAAGCGGCGCTCGCTTTCATTTCGGTTCGGCCGCCCCAGCGAAATTAATCGGCGAATCTGGAGCAGGCGTTATTTAGCGGGACGCGGCGCATGGAAAGTGGATAATTTCCGGCGGCTCGGGGATTGGCAATCGCCAGGCCTGAGATGGCTTGGAGGTGGTAGCCTCCCGGGTGCTGGGGAGGGGGGGGGGGGAGGGGGAAGGGTTGACAGTGGGGGTTGGGGGTTGAGGGTGGGCGAGGCACCAGGAAGTTCCTGGCTGCCGCCACCGTCTTGGCCGGAGCTGGCCATCCAGCAGCTTACCCGATAACGGAGCACTTGGAATTGGGGGGGAAATTAGTGATTGGTTTTCCACCACTGTCATTAGCAGCCCATGTGTTTACAGCGAAATTTGCATAAAGCTGTGTTATTTCTCTAATTTCCCTGTAAATGTCTTCTTTTAATGTTCCATTGTTACACAAATACCCTTGCAAGCCCACTAGTTTTCACTATAACAAATTCCTGGCCCGGCAGATATTTTCATTGTCGTCGTTATAATATAGAACCGAAGGTTGGTCATATTCGAAGCTGCGAATGAATTTTCAAGAAATACAAATCTGACAAACTGCCTATTGGCTTCTGTCTCGGGTTCTTCGGCCGACGTTCATCTAATGATTTTTCTGACGTTTCGCCAGCACGAGTGGCTGGCATTGTCAAAGCTTCACCCTCCATTGCCGGTGGCGAAACGTCAGAAAAATCATTAGATGAACGTCGGCCGAAGAACCCGAGACAGAAGCCAATAGGCAGTTTGTCAACAAGTGGCCACGAAAGCCTTAACAATTTTGAAATACAAATCTGTTTTAATGATGGTCTGAAAGCTGTTTACGATTGGTCCGAAAACGTAGCACTAAATCGAAAGCAACCCTCGCAACTCAACAAACACGATACATGAATCCATTTGACACATGTTTCTTATAAGGGTAGTCATTACATTTGAGTTAATGCCTGGAAAAGACACAATTATGTAATGATTTTTTTTTATTTTTTTGTGTGTATGTCTGCTGTTCTGGTACACTCGGAAATTCCTGCACCACAACACCATATAAATAACTTCAGGAGCAAAAACAAAATGGAGCAGCTCATTGATAATGTCTGAATATCGTGGGTAATTAGTTTTCTGCATTTGGAGAGGAATACCGCTGCAAGAGAGCATGCTGAGTTGGTGTACGTGTGCAGCAGCAATTCATCACCTTAGGACACCGTAGTCAGGTGGCGCGCACACTTCCAATGTGACCAGACAAGTCTGGATGACGAAGAACAAAATGGCAGGCCATCTTACTATGAAGAACTGGGAAACGCAAGAGCTATGGAGGCCCTAAAACTGGAACACCGACGTATCACTGTCGTCGCGATGGCGAAGAAATTAACTTCAGTCTTCGATTAGTTTTTGGCATTTTGCACAATCTTTTGAATATTATAGAGGTCGGCACGATACTGCACACACCCATTCAATGAACTCGCTTTACAGGAGCAGCAACGAAAATGTTTCAGCTGTGTCAACTCAATCCAGATGTCATTCTTAGCCGCCTAAGGCGAGTACTGAATGAAGAAGGCAGAGAAGAAAAGCAAGCAGTGGAAACAGTTGATTCACCACAGCCGAAATGGGCGAAGACTCAAACTTCATCGGGGCAAGTGATGCTCAAGGTTTTTTTTTTTTTGTTTTTTTTTTTTTTTTGGAAGTACTGTGGTGTACTGATATTACATTATTTCTAGAGACATAAATGGAGCATTGTTACTCCATTTGTTTAGAAATTTCAGAAAGCAAACGCAGCTGAACAAAATTCTTTTTCTGGGGGCAATGCAAACCTGCAAACCTGCAAACCTACGCAGGAGCCGCGTCTTCATCACACACAATAGCTGCTTTCTCTTTGTAGGATGTGAGGTCCGACAGCTATGCAAAACACAATTTTTGCTCAGTACTGAAACATATTTCAGCACCACTGTGCCGTCATCAGTGGGTTTCCACAAATAGGATTTAATAACACTGTGTTTTGGTGAAGTGAAAAGAGTTTCTACGATCTTATTTGTGGAAAATACGTCTTTTATTTATATATGCATAACGACACCTCACCATGATGCGGAGAATAAAAGGGCTTGCCACACGAAAACATGACAAGCTACCTCTAGTAAATAATACACAAGTGATTCGGAAAAATTATGCACACCAAGTGCAACGGAAACACACTGATGGTTGCACAGTGGTGCTGAAACATGTTTGGGTACTGAGAAAAAACGGTGTTTTACATAATTGGCGGACCTCACAACCTACAATTTTAGCCAAACACGGTCAACACAAGGAGCTGCAAATCCAAATGATGAGTATGGTTTCTCTTTCCTCAGATGTAGAACGTGTTGCGTTGTAGTCGTTTCCAGAATTATGGAGAGGATATTTTCGAGGTGCAGCGTTCGCTGAGCAGCCAAAAGGCAAAGTTGTACAACCAAAGACCTCATCAAAACATCCATTGTTGTGACTAATCTGTCTAAAGGAAATGTGGACCTGTAGAGGATTTCATGATCGTAGCTTCATTTTTTTCGTTTTTCAGAGTGAAATTTAATACTTTATTTATGAGATTAAATAAGATAGAAACAACATTAACCTCGTAAGTCTGGGACCTGGTTTTAATTCCAAATGAATATATCAACTAGACACGACACAAAGTATCTGTGTGCCGCTGTATATAAAAGGAGATCAAAAGGTTTACATTTGAGAGCGTTGCCACAGCGTGTATGCAGATTAGTACAACTCCGATGCACGTACATCTCTATAAATTGAAGCGCGAAAGAAACTGATACAGGCATGTTTATTCAAATACAGAGATATGTAAAACCTCTAAACTCCCTCCAAACAGGCCTTGGAAGGCCCAATGACATCGACAGGCCGCCGTGTCATGCTCAGCCCACAGGCGTCACTGGATGCGGATATGGATGGGCATGTGGTCAGCACACCGTGCTCCCTGCCGTATGTCAGTTTACAAGACCGGTGCCGCTACTTCTCAGTCAAGTAGCTCCTCAGTTTGCCTCACAAGGGCTGAATGCACCCCGCTTAGCAACAGCACCTGGATGGTCACCCATCCAAGTGCTAGCCCACCCCGACAGCACTTAACTTCGGTGATCTGACGGGAACCGGTATTATCATTTAATGTCTTTATTCTTTTCTTGACTACAGAAGGACAAACACTGGCAGACATCTATCACAGAATGAATACTGTATATGTCTATCAAAAACCACCGTTGTGGAACGGCGCACTAACTTTCATGCCGGTCGCCATTCTAAATTACTACCAATCGAACTGGGAGGCCAGTCTCAACTGGGAGACTGAAGTGGGAGACACGCGGGCACTTGCCCTATAGCCCTTATCTCGCCCCATGTGAATATCACGCCTTCGGTCTCTTAAAAAAGACCCTTAAGGGTCCACGGTTGCTATCAGACGAGGACGTGCAGCACGCAGTTACGGTCTTCTTCAGCAGCAGGACATGGCGTTAACCAAAGGGGTATTTTCTACCTGGTGCATCAGTGGGATGACTGCCTCAATTCTCATGCCTATTTTTCCGGACTGGCTTTCGAACGAAAACTATCCCCAAGTGTCACGTCAAGTTTTGACATCCAACAGCAAGTTTTAAAGTTCACAAAATCGTGAATCTCTGTGTGAGAAGAAACTCACTACTGTAGAGAAAAATCAAGGGTAGTTCCGATCTGGTACGAATCAGAATGGTTCAAATGGCTCTAAGCACTACAGGACTTAACATCTAAGGTCATCAGTCCCCTAGACTTTGAACTACTTAAACCTAACTAACCTAAGGACATCACACACATCCATGCCCGAGGCAGGATTCGAATCTGCGACCGTAGCAGCAGCGTGGTTCCAGACTGAAGCGCCTAGAACCGCTAGGTCACAGGGGCCGGCTGGTACGCATCGACGACTCGCATATCCCCAAGTATATGTCCACAAATACACCCTCACAACAATGAAAGACACTAGCAACACGATCCTTACCTCCTAATTGTAGTTCATTAACTCCTCGTACCAAAAATAGTTACCCTAATTCGTTCTGTATTGCAAGTATTGGATTATATTCAAAAGCATCATGATCCTAACATTCTAAATTAATGTAATTACCTCCTCATACCAAAGTAATTACCCTAAGTCGTTCTGTATTGCAAGTACTGGATTAATATTTCGTTCTAAATGTATACTTTATATTATAATGCAATTATCAGAGTTCGAAAATTTTCTCTCACTTATTGCCTTTATTCATTACGTGGAAGGATATACGTATACATTCTAGACTGTCGTAATCACAAGCGCTTAACAGACCAGACAAATTCGTCCTTGTATTAAAAAATGAAGTAAAACCGTGTCTCATATATTTTTCCATTACGTTATCTTAATACGAAAGTATTTTACTTGATATAGTCAAGAATTTAATGCATCATCAGTTCACATTTATCGTTACGTCAGATTGTTGGTGGTATTTCTACACAACAATTTTTGCAGTAAAAAAGGTAAATTATGAGGTATAAATTATTTTTGTCCATACAGCAGTGAAACATATATAGGCATAATTTTCTTCACACCGAATAGTAAGCAGTGAGGGTACAGAAAGCCGAAGTATTTCGCCTTAATCCAATAGAGCACGAATTTAAACCTACTTAAGGATGAAAGTAACTTTCGCAGCATAGTTACTAACAGGAAACATAGCTTCATGAAACTTGGACTTTACATAGAAAGAACTGCTACGGTATATACAGCAGGTACCTGAAAAAAAAATACAACGAGACGAACAGAAATGACACTTTTATTCAAAAACAATAATTACACTGAATTCATCGTGATTTATGATAGTACCCTGGACAGAAAGAAGTAGAAGTGGGGAAGTTCTTGGACGGAATATGGACTAGGCTGTTGAAAACCCCGGTTTAAATCCCATCCACCGTGTATGGTACGCTTTGGAGAGACGTTTTGCAGCACGATCACGTGTACCGCCGACCATGTGTCACTTGTCAACCACGTTGCTGGTGAAATCGAACGAGTTAACCAGAAGAGCTCCTTACGAAACTTGTGTTTAGAATGGCTGCGAGTTGCACTGCATGCATTGCAGTCCGTGTTGATCACACACCTTATTAAGAACAATGCCCCCCCTTTTTTTTATTGTTCAGGGGAGCGTCATGAATTAGGGAAAGGTGTATTTTTATTTTGTCTCATTGCGTATTAATTCACCTTCCGTAGTATACTGCAGCAGTTCTTCCTATGTGCGGTCCAAGTTTCATCGAGCCATGTTACTTCTCAGGAATACGTCACGCGAAGTTACTTACTTCCTTACGTTTTGTACACCTGTGTATATATCTTCGACCTCCATTGATATGTAAATATTATTACAAGCACCTAGACAACTGTTTCGAGTTCTGTAAAACTTATAGCCTGTATAAATTAAAACTTCCCTTCGAACTTGCAGCGATCTTAAATATTGGTATAAGTATATCGAAGTTAATATTTGATGTAGGTGCGTCAGAAATTAGGATCGTGAATGTATGTTAGAAAATAATATGATGTTTCAGAATTCAGCTCACCGTGAAAGAAAAAAGGTAATGCTATCTTTAAATTCTGTAGTGTTCTAAGAACGCGAAACATTGAATACCGAAACTGCTCTATTTGCTCTGCAAATATGCTGCGCTGAATTTCGTCAATACTTACACCTGGCGCCACGGGTGCCATATATTTTCAACTAGAATTTGGTGCTGTTGTTTGGCTGTCGTTTACATAGTCTGTAGTAATTTGCACAAAGAAGAAGTCACATATTGGAAGGATCCCTCCCAAGACTGCAATGACTGAACTTAAAAAGAAGTAACAAATGATAATACATCCGTTGAAAAAATTGGAGGGTCATATGCCAGACCGAACCAACTACAAATTGTATACTTGGAGATATTCAGCTCTAAAACAGCCACAAAGTAATAACCGATTAGGATATTGAGGGTAGTAAATGACATTCAGCAGGTTCCAGACAGATTTTACCCAATCAGCAGTCATGCTTCATTCAACTAAGGAATACGTTGTGTGCCATTAAGAATTCTTGAAACACAATGTTGAAGATTCCCACTGATGTACAGATATTTCTTTATCACTCGAATCTCCAGCGTACTGAGTATCACTTGCTAAATTCTTGTAAAACTCATGGTGAGTAGAGGAATTAAGAATGGCATTGATTCAATCGCTCTGATCCTTCTATTCATATGTACGCGTAGCTTTTTGCTGAGATACTTGAGTTTCAGGGAAGTGTTAAGCCCAGTCCCCTCTTCCTTAAGTGAAACATAATTCATGATGTTTAGCAACATCATTGTGTGTGTGTGGGGGGGGGGTTGTGCGTGGGTGCGTGGGTGTGCGTACTTAAGCACCATATTAATTCATGCTCTGTTCATTCAAGCTACAGTGTGTTCATCAACATTTTTCCTGTTTTTTAAAACGGATCTTAAACTGTAGAGCTAAAGACATTATACGTTCCATTTCCACTACATTAAAATTTTGTTTATTAGCTTTCTTGGTTATTTTCTGAATTTCCCGTGTATCATTAATGTGTTAGTTGTATTTTAGCTTGCTATTAACGTGGGTGAAATTAGTATAACTGGGCAGATAACTGTGGCTAAAGTAAATCAACTACCTTCCTGACGCTATTGTCGTTCTCGGATGTTCAACGGCTGTAGTAATCACATTGGATCTCTATAGACGGGTGTGCATACCATTACATAACTTTCACTTTATTCCATAGCCGGTACCACAGCACACCGTCACGCAGACCAAGTTGACACTCAACGTGTCATACAATTGTATACAACTAGAAAATGTTTGACACATTTTTTATCCAAGTTTACGTACACAAAAGCCACGCACCATGGAGAAATAATCCGAATAGAACGGAAGTCGGTAAATATGTTGTAACGTAAAGACAAACAAATGATTACAATTTTAGAATAATTGGATGATTTATTCAAGAGTAAGAGATTCAGAAATTGAACAAATCAACAATTCGTTGGCCGACCTCTGGTCCTTATGCAAGCAGGTATTAGGCTTCTCGTTGAGTAAAAGAGTTATTGGATGTTCTACTGAGGGAAACTATGCCAAATTCTATCAAACTGACGCGTTAGACCGTCAGAATCCTAAGATGGTTGGAAGTCCCCGCCTATAATGCTCCCAACGCTCTCAGTTAGGGAGTGATCTGGTGACATTGCCGGTCAAGTTAGGGTTTGGCAGCACGTAGACAAGCGTTAAAAAGTCGTGCCGTGTGCGAGGGGGCATTCTCTTGTCATCTCACCAGGATGGTTTGCCGTGGAGGCAACAAAACAGGGCGTAAAATTTCGTCGGTGGAGCGCTGTGCTGTAATGGTGTTGCAGATGGCAACAAAAGGGGTCCTGCTATGAAATTATATGGCATCCGAGACCATCGCTCCTGGTTGTCAGGGTCATTTGGCTGGCGACAGTCAGAGTGGTATCCCACCGCCTTTCAGGGCGTCTCCACACACGTATCGGCTGGTGATCGGGGCCTAATTAGAAGTATCACTCATCAGTCAAGACAGTAGTACTCCAGTCAACGAGATTTCAGGGTGAATATGCCCGACACCACTGCAAAATGGTTCAAATGGCTCTGAGTACTATGGTACTTAACTTCTGAGGTCATCAGTCCCCTAGAACTTAGAACTACTTAAACCTAACTAACCTAAGTACATCACACACAGCCATGCCCGAGACAGGATTCGAACCTGCGACCGTAGCGGTTGCGCGGTTGCAGACTGTAGCGTCTAGAACCGCTCGGCCACGCCAGCCGGCTACACCATTGCACACGGGATTCTTCGTGTGCAGAGGTAAAACGCGTAAGGGGTGCCGCCAGCTCAGCCCCCTTTCTGTTGGCCGCCTATTAATGGCCCTTGTGGTCACTGGAGCACCAGTTACACGGCGGATGCATGACAATGATGAATCTGGGGCTATGAGTGCCTCTCTGAAGACTGCTCGCTCCTCACTTTCTGTCGTACCTCTACGTCTACTGCTTCGTCCTTGACGCTGCGTTGGGCCACGGTTCACCTGCTTCTGCCAATATCGTCGAATAATGCCATTGCTCATATTCAAATGTCGTATGATTCGTCAGTAACTCCAACCGGCTACTTTGAGCGCAACTACACGTACTGTTCCAGACGCTGACATCTGCAAATATTTTTTATATGCCAGTCTGCGAGGCAACTGAGTACATGGAACGAAATTCGTTAAGTCTTTATGCCTTGGTTTCGAAATGGCCCCTGTTCACTATCCTTGCCAGCTGAGCGGTGAAGCTGCGCTACAGCATCACATATTCACCCATCAGCCACCAAAGTTTAAAATTTTGCATTTTCCGTCGATTCCAAGTAATTGAGACCAATTTCCATAACTCATTACTGATTACGTCGCTTTCTTTTATAATGTAGGTTCGGGTATAAAAAAGTACCTTCACTAATTGGTTGACCGGGGGATGGCCTAAATCGACACTAGAACTACACCCAGTATATACAACCTGGACCATCGTCTTATACTGGATTTAGTTCAATTTCGTATCGGAAATATCTGCAGGTTTGACATTCGGCAGAAGTGCAAATGAAAAATAGCCCTCATCATCTAACCATAGTCTTTGTTCGGTGTACGATATGAAAACCTACGCTATCTGATACCAGTAGCCTTGTGGTTGATTCACTCTGGTCTAACACTTTCCAAATAATCTTAACAAACTGTTCCTTGTAGCCGTTATTTGACACTGCTACGTATAGTTAGTATTAAATACCTACATCTCCTAAGCAGTCTTTTAATAATTACTGTTTTTAAGAAACTGGTGACATTCAATTTTCTGAATAATCCTTTGTCGCTATCCCACGCGAGTTGCTTGCGCTGGACCTAAGTGTCCTGATGGTAACATGAAGATTCATCCAGATCTATTGACGGCAAACCTCATCACATACTGCACAGGACTGTTCAGTTTCTGATGCTAATAGAACCGCTGACACTAAAATGCGTTTGGGAGACGGTTCAAATGGCTCTAAGCGCTATGGGACTTAACATCTGAGGTCATCAGTCCCCCTAGAACTTAGAATTACTTAAACCTAACTAACTTAAGGACATCACACACATCCATGCCCGAGGCAGGATTCGGACCTGCGACCATAGCAGGCGCGTTTCGGAGAAGCAGACTACACATTGGTATAGAGTCTAAATATCTTTCTTCCACATTAATTAACAATGACTCATAAGTAATCCACGGGTGATGACGTGTGCGGAAACTTCCAAACCATTATTTTAATAAGACATAGTTGCAAAACATTAACATGAGATATGTGCAGAAGAATGTGAAAGTAGAAGCCGACCTCGCTGAAGATCAGTTTGGGTTCAGGAAATATACACGAACATATGAGACAATACCGATCCTACGCCTTATCCTAGAAGATGGATTGAAAAAAAAACCTGGTTTAAAGGATTTGTGGATATGTGATCATAGAACTACATTCTCTGAAATTTTGAGGATAGTAATGACAAAGTAAAGGAGCGAAAGTTTTCTTAAAACTTGATCAGAAACCAGATGTGTATGAGAGTCGAAGAACATGAAATGGAAGCAGTGCTTGAGAAGCGAGTGAGACTCATTTTTAGCCCATTCGCGATGTTATTCCATCTGTTTATTGAGCAAGCTGGGAAGAATATCAAGCAGATATTTGGAGAGTAGCAGAACGGATAGAGAGTATCTTGAAAAGGGATTGTAAGACGAAATTAAAACAGTGATAATGGAATGAAGTCGAATGGAAGCAGGTGATGATAATGGAATTATTGCGAAAAAGACACTGAAAGTACATATGTCTTCCAAAACAGCTGTTGATGGTAGAAATAGGAAGGCTGTTGAATGCAGGCTCGTAATACAAGAAAAATATTTCTGAAAAAAAGGAATTTATTAATGTGTAATGTCAATACAAGTGTTCGGAAATAAGTTCTGAATGTATCGCTCTGGAGCATAGCCTTGTATGGAAGTGAAACGTGGGCAACAAGCAATTAAGACAAGAAGTTACGTAAGAATGCTGAAGATGAATGATGGAACAATAAATGAAAAGCTACTTAATGAAATTTGGGTTAAAAGAAATATTGGGCTATTTTAACACTAAAAGAAGGGATATGTTGACAGAATAAATCCATACTCATTCACGAATGGTCAGTTTGGTAATGGAAGGAATTTGTGGAGTATATATATTGAAGAATATAGTACGTCCGTATATAGGAAGCAGGTTCGAGTTGATGTAGGTAGTGGTAGTTACGCAGAGAAGATCAGGCTTTCACAGATTAGACTACTCTGGAGAGATGAATCGAACCAATCTTCGGACTGAAGAGTCCAACAACATATAAGTAATAGGAATTTGAGAAGTTCATACGAGCTCTTGTTCATCAGAAAAGTTGTGTTTCAAAGCAGCGAATATGAACAAGTGCTCATAGCCCTTGGGTAAGCATTTTAGAGCACACTTTTACTGGACATTCTTTTCTTGTTTTGGTCCACACTATCACTTCCCAAACTATGGAAAGAAAAAGCTTGCAGTAGGAGACATTTGTTTCACAGTATCGAAGATGAAGAGTTGCTAGTAGCTCTTAAGGTATACATTTTAGAGCCCATGTTTACTTGACATTTCTGTTTCGAATGATCATTCCTCTCATATCCCTGAATATTAACTAGCTTTCATGTCCTTCGAATTTCATATCCCTCTGGTTTCTATACTAGTATTAAGAAGACTTTCGCACGTTTGTCATTACTACCCTCAAAATGTCGGAGAATATAGTTCTACATCCAAAAACCATTTAAACATAGATTTTTTCAACCTATCTTGTAGGAGAATGCGTAGGATCTGTATTGCCTCGCGTGTTCCTTTATTTCACCGGAACCTAAACTAATCTTCTCCGAGGTCGGCTTCAGAAGTGATCGTCAGTATATTGTCAACGTAGATAATGGTACTAACGGTAGCACAAGGTAAATACTGAAATACTCGTATAATATTAGTCATTGTTCATTATAAATATTTCTATGGGTTACATAAAATCACATGACATGTTGTCAGATATCGTGACAATAAAGCTTTACATGCAGCTGCGAGAAATCTCTCTCATCACAACCGTTTTTGTAATTTTTCGCATTCTTATTATTTATTGTAGATGTCAGAATCACAAACTACCTGTGTTTCACTAGACTCCAATCTGTGTGAATTCCTATGAGACCAAACTGCTGAGGTCATCGGTCCCTAGACTTACACACTACTTAAACTAACTTATGCTGAGAACAACGTACACACACATGCCCAAGGGAGGACTCGAACCTCCGGCGGGGGAGACCGCGCAATCAGTGGCATGGCTACTAGACTCTCGTCTGACAAAACGGAACGAAGAGTGGACTCTACCCTCATACTCCTAGTTGAATGGTTTTGTAGTAGCTGCTTACTACTGTGTACTTCCACAGTATAATGTTTTCAGGAGACACTGGGCTATGACAGATATCACTAGTATATACTACATGGGGTATGCCATTTCCTACTCGTTTCTTAGCGAACATTCCATTCCTCTTGTATATTATCTATTTGAGTACTAATCTGAGATTGTACTCCGTCCTTCCACTGAGGAAAATCTTCTGTTAGTGTTTTCTGTCTTGTGCTAAATCATTTTTCATTGCCTGTACTGAAGTGTCTTGCCTGTGTACTTGTATACATCAGTAATAGCTTGCTGGATCGCCCCTTTGACTCTAGCTCTAATCTTTCTGTGATCTGATCAATCTTCTCTCTTAAAAATTAATCTCCCTCCACTTTTGTCACTACTTTCTGAAGTGTTTATTTTAAAGTATTTGTTTTAATTGTAGAGCGTTAAAGTTCTTAGTTAATTCTTTTACCCAGTCAGGGAGAACCTTAATAGCTTTTTGCAGTCCTGAAATATTAGTTATTATGCTATCTAAGTCGGTCCGTAACATTTTAGTTATGTAACGTGCACTCTGGGTTTTCACTTAATCAGTTACTTTTTGATCTGTTCACCAATTTGTCCAACCTGAGTAGTCAAATTGTCATTAGTTATCTCTCTTGACTTTGACTCACTGCTCGTTTTGTTTTAGATCTGTTCACTAATTTGGGTGCCGTGACTGGTCAAACTGTCTTGCTGCTTCATAGCAGTAAAATCGTTAGCCATACTCTATTATCTCCAATTCATAATACCTACTGCAGTTTCCAATTTTTATAAATGTGCATAACACGAGCGGGTGTCGTAACAACTTACTAGGGAATATCTCCGACCACAATAGATGACATTTCCTGACTTGCCAACGCGGAAAAGTCATCTACATTTTCACTAGCGAATTCGCCCTCGGGTAGCTGATCTGATAAAATTTCTGCATTTAACAAATCCATCATACTAAGCTGACTTTTGATCCTAAGCATATTAATGTAAGTGAAGACGAACTACACGTCATTACTGCCAACTGTGCAGGATTAATTATGTATATCAGCTATCTTGATGCTGCCTTACGAAACGTAGAAAAATTACATAATAATTACAAATTCTCTGTGTAGGAAATAGGCTACTAAAAAGAACTCAAATACACGAAAGTGTTTTCCACTGTATGGAATGGTGCTACGGCTACCAGTGTAGAATAACGATAAGAAAACAGTCTTGGTGCCAACGTTGAAATTACCGTTTATTTATTCTTCAATGAGACGCGTCTTTTTGGAATTCAGGGAATCTTGGGATTGGTCGATAAATATAAGCTAGGTATGGATATCGATGATGAAACATCAGCAAAAATAAATTGCATTCGTCATGTACAAGAAAAGCAGTCGAGGTAAATGTATGCTTCCGCCAGGCTTTTAAAACACGACGGGAAATTATTTTGCCTTGACTATTTTTCTTGTATGCTTTTTCTGTTTCCTTTGTGTAATGGCAGCAATTACAAACGTTTTTAGACGTTCCTTGTGTAATTCGCAGAACAAACGCATTTGCAGCCAGTTCACAAAAAGCGCCCTGTGCCGATATACGTTAGAGTTAGGCCGAAGTGGCCCGTTCCTCCAGCCGTGATTAGTTCGGCCCGTGGCGCGCGCAGAGAATAGTGCAATTAAAACGCGTCCGGCCGCTGCGCGGAGTTGGCGTAATGCCGGCGGCTGATTGCGCTGTTAGCGCGCCGCCGCCAATTCCGGGCCTAATCTGGCGGACCCTGGCGCCTTGCGGCCGCCAACAGGTGAGGCCGCTGCCCTGGCCGCTCTCCTGTAACCCTCCCCCACCCCCACCCCCCTCCTTTCCAACACCTATTCCTCCGCTTAATTCTGCAGGAGGCGGGCCACCGGACGCAGCACTTCTGCCTGCGACTGTCCGTCCTCTGGCCTGATAGCGCGGCCGCCGCCCCCTCACACCGGTTGGGCTGGGTCTCGAGAATCAGAGTGCTTGGGAGCACGAAAGAGGCCGAACCATCGCTGATTCCCCTTTCGTGAGAAATACGAATCAGTGAGCCAAATACAACGTCTCGATAGATGTAGTTTTAACTTCAGGAGTGCCCCAGGAAAGTGCGTCGGGATCCTTTCGTTCTCGTATTGCAAGTACATCTACATACATACTTCAAGCCCACCATACGGTGCGTGGCAGAAGGTACTCTGTTACAATTGCAAAGAGAGAAAAACGACTGTCTACACACCTTCATATGGGCCCTAATTTCTCATACCTGCGTGGTCCTTACGCGAAATATATGTTGGTGGCAGTAGAATAGTTCGGGAGTCAGCTTGAAATGCCGGTTCTCTAAATTTTCTCAGGAGTGATTCTCGAAAAGAACGTCACCTTTCCTGCAGGGATTCCCATATGAATTTCGGAAGTGATAACTGCTTGATGCTCGAACCTAGCTGTAACAGATCTAACAGCCCGCCTTTCAATTTCGCCCTTGTCTTTCTTTAAGCTGACCTGGTGCGGATCCCAAACACTTGAGCATACTCAAGAATAGATCTGAATAGTGTTCTATATACGGTCTCCTTTGCAGATCAGTCACACTTTCCCAAAATTCCCCCAATAAACCGTGGTTGACTACTCGCTTTCCCTACCACAATCATCACATACTCGTTCCAATTCATTCCACTTTGCAGCATCACGCCCGCGTATTTAAACGAGATGACTCTGTCAAATAAGACGCTACTAATGCTGTATTAGAATAGTATGTGCTCGTTTTTCCTATTTAGCTCCATTAACTTACATTTTTCCACATTTGGAGGTATCTGTCATTCATTACACAAACTAGAAATTTTGACTAAGTCATATTGTACCCTTCTACAGTCACTCAACGCTGACACCTTCCCGTAAGGTGCAACATCGTCAGCAAACAAACGCAGCTGGATGCCCGACATGTCTGCCAGATGATTTAAGTATAGAAGAAATTATTGTGATGCTATCACACTTAACTGGCACACTACTGACGAGACCTTTGACTCTGATGAACACCCGTAGACGAGGTCAACGTACTGCGTTCTGTAACATTATAAGTTTGGGTGCCACTCCCTTATCTATTCGATATGCTCGTACCTTTGTTAACTGTCCGCAGTGTGGCACCATGTCAAATGCTGCTCGAAAGTCTAGAAATATGGTATCTGTTTTTTGCCGTTCATCCACAGTTCGCAGTGTAACATCTGAGAAAAGACAAAACTGAGTTTCGAACGAATGAAGATTTCTAAACCGTGCTGATTCATAGAAAAAGCTTTCCCGTCTCAAGGAAATTTCACTTAAGTCGATATAACCGTCTTGAGAGATTCAGTGACTGTTCAGGAATGAAGACAATTCTTATTTTATCTTCCCTGTCAATTGCACAGTTTTAATTAGATTACATGTTTCGATCACTCTGGATCATCTTCAGATATAAGTAGTTGCGTCAGCAGCCCGTCTTGTTTACTTCAGTACATTGATATGTTGTTCTGAGTAAACAAGATGGGTTGCTGACGTAACTAATTACATATGAAGATGATGAAGAGTGATCGAAACATGTACTCTAATGAAAAACGTGCAACTAAGACAGAACAATAAATAATGATTATCTTAAGGAAATTTATTATATTTGAACTCAGAATATTTTCAAAAATTCTGTAGGAAACCGTTGGTAAGGACATTGGTCTGTAATTTTGCAGGTCCGTTCTTTTACCCTTCTTGTATACAGAAGTCATCTGCGCTTTTTTCAAGTTTCTCGGCACTTCGTGTTGGGCAAGAGATTTGCAGTAAATGCAAGGTAAGTAGGGGCCAAGGCCTTAAAGTACCCGTCGTAAATCTGGGTTGGGATACAGTCCGGATCGGGTGTCTGATTTCTTTTCACCTCTTTCAGTTGTCTCACCGCCAAGCATACATGTCACTATTTCGTCGTCACGAGAGTCTGTGCTATGATCAAACGACGGTATGTTTGTACGATTCTCTTGTTCAAACGATCTGTTAAACGCGAGTTTTAAAACTTCGGATTTCCTTTTGCTATCTTTTACTGCCACACCAGACAGATCAACGAGTGACTGTATGGGAGCCTTATACCAGCTTAGCGATTTAACATAGGATCAGAACTTTCGTGGGTTCCCAGATCTTTTGCTAGGGTATGGCAGTGGTACCTGTTTCATGATTCGCGTGAAGATCTTTCTTACAGGAGCATGAATCTCTGTTAACCTTTGTGGGGGCCATTTGCGCGTTCCTTTGCTTCCTCACCATTTTCCAAATTATTAGAGCCCGGGGACGGTATAAGGCATAAGCGATATAACTGCCGGCTTTGAGGGGGGAGATTGACGGGGGACACAATGAAACTGACGTCAGAGGCGCTCCTAGTGCAAACACTGGCACACAAGGCGTATCAAAACGGGCAGAAAAGATCTCATTTCCACAAATAAACTGTACTGAATAAGGGCAATGCGCAAATTATTGGATTGTGGTGTAATTATACAGGACAAGAAACTGAAAAATCTGTTGATAAGATTATGTGAAATAGAGTCTGATGAGGTAATGTTTGCGTCAACATGAGTTAAGAAACGAAAAGTGCCAGTAAGAGGTGGTATTAATGCTGAATTGCTGAAATATGGAAAAATGATAGTTGCATGAGCCAGTGTATTCTGTAAAATTGGACGACTGCTAGATCGATATCAGTTATAAAAAAAGGAGGTGAAAGACTATGCGGTAGCTGCAGAGGAATAAGTTTACTGAGTCACCAGAAAATATGTACAGTGACGGGAAGAAGGTCGTAACACCTAGAAGAAGCTGTGCGACATTAACAAAAGTTGGTAGGCGTGTTTCTACATTTGAAAGATGATTTCGCCCCTTCATGTAAGTGTGGTACTAGTTGCACCACGATGAGGCTGTACATCAGGTTTGCTTTACATGCATGCTGTAACTGTCGTGAGCGTTAGTTACCTTTCATATTAGACGTGATGAGTTGGTGTTAGTCAAGAATGCCTTTAAAGCGACCCAAGACGCCATTATCAACACCTCACTGTGTTTGAACGATACCTCGCTGTTTTTGAACGATGTTGTGTACGAGGCCAAGAGAACTGAATGTTCCTTTCGCGAGACGGCACAAAGACTTGGTAGGAAAGTAACCACGGTACACGACTGCTGGCAGCGGTGGCCACGGAAATAAACGGTTACAGGAAGACCGGGCTCTGGACGCCCACTTGACGCTTTTGAGAGGGAAGAGCGTCGTGTTTGGCGTATGGCTATGCCACATTGTACCGTATCTGCAGCAGCTTTTTGAGCAGCAGTTGTCACCACAGTGACACATTCAACTGCTACAAATCGGTTAATTCAAGAACAGCTCCGAGCAAGATGCCCTGTTGCCTGCTTCCCGCTGATCCGAAACCACCGCCATTTCCGACTTCGTTTGTCCATCTTTCTAGCGATGGTCGTCGGACTCAGCTGTTTGATTGATGATGTCAAATTAAACACCTTTCAGCCTTTTTTTTTCAACCTTATTTTACTGGGTTACCAGATTCGCCACTTTATTATGCCATCTTTAGGCCCCTGACTGACGGGGGAATAATCAACCTCACTTGTGACCGAAGCAGGGGCCAGCAATACTGGTATTAAAAGATATCTACTTGCTACAGTCAGCGGGTGATGTTTGAAGTGGTCTCTCTAACAAGTAGGTATCTACTAACACCAGTATTGCTGGCCCCTGCTTCCATCACAAGTGAGGTAGATTATTCCTACACGTCGGTTAGGGGCCTGAAGATGGTGTAATGAAGCGCCGAAACTGGTTGCCTAATAAAATAAGGTTGAAAATTCACGGCTGACGGGTGTTTAATTTGACATCATTTCCGACTTCAGTGGTGTCAAGTGAGAGCTCACTGGAGGGCTGGGTGGAGCTCTGTTGTGTTTACTGACGAAAGCTAGTTCTATTTCGGAACAGTGATGTGTTGGTTAGGAAGAGGCCAGCTGAGGACTTGCACCCGACCTGGCCGCGACCTACACATAATGGACCTACACTTGGGAGTTATCATCTGGTGTTCGATTCTGTACAACAGCAGGAACACTCTCGCGATTACCCCACACACCTTGACCGCAAATTTGTTACTCTGGTTATTCAACCTGTTCTTCTGCTATTCATCAGCAACACTCAAGGGGGTGTTCTCCAACAGGATGCCGCTCACAACGCTGTTGTAACCTAACACACTCTACAGGATGTTGATATTTCCTGTGGCCTGCTCCATCACCAGATTTGTCTCCAATTCAACTCTTATGGGTTATCATCGGACAACAACTCCAGCGTCACCCCAGCCAGCATTAACCGTCCCTATATTGACGGAACACGTGCAACTGGCTTGGAACTCCATCCGCACAACACAATGAAAGCGGGTTTGAATGCTTGACCTGCTTGCATAGGACATTCTGGTGTTCACAGCGATTATTAATGTACGAGCTTTTCACGTTTGCAATGACTTAACTCACTTTTACATTAACCTGTGGTCTCACGATGTTATTCACTTAAATAAGATACCTAGATAAATGTATTCCTGAAATTACATTACTCTACATTAATTAATTTTCGGTGTTGCTTCTTTTCCGTCAGGGTATGCTATGGCTTTAGACATAAAACTGAAAAACGTAATCGATACAGCACTGCAAGAGCAACAAATGGGTTTTAATAAAGAACACACCATAACAGATGCAGTTTTTACTTGACAGTAAATAGCACTGAGACACAGAGAATATAATAAAGTGACGCCCATTGCTTTTATTGACTTTAAAAGCCTTTTGAGACTGTCAAGAGGCAGAACTCGGGAAGTTAATGACGAATGTCGAAGATCCGAATCATTTACCAAATGCGGTAAAATGTTTCTATCAGAACATGACTGTCAATCCAGGTATCAACGGGAAAATAATTAACATGATACCAACTAGCTAAATAGTGCAAAAATGCTGCTGCATCGTCCCAAATTTGGTCAACATTTACGTACATTAAATAGTACATTTATAGAAAAAACAATTTCCAAAAAGTATTTATCTGCACAGAAAAATCGTTCTAAATGACTTACTGTTTGTTGACGATGTAGTGATCCTTTCATATGAGGAAAAGGACAATCAAAAATGAAAACAATAAAGGAGAATTTTGGAATGGAAATATCAACAGAAAAATCTAAAACAGTCGCTTTTGCGATGAAAAAACATATTCGGATCAAAACTGTGATAAATCTGGGGATTTTAGAACACGTAAACCACTTCAGTTACCTAATATATGAGATGACATATGTACAGAGCAAGGACATAGCAATTTAGCTTAGTAAATTCAGCCAGTTATGTGAAATAATTGACAAAAGACTTAAAACTAAGAAGCACACTAATATTCCACAGAAATGTTGAAATCCCCTCACTGCTGCACAGAGGCGAGGCCTAGGTGACTGGCAAAAAGCAAGCCGTATTCAGGCACAATAAATGAAATTCCTGAGATGAGTTAAAAGTTACACAATAGAAGACAGACTAAGGAATCAAGATAACAGAGAAGAACTACTTCTTTTAGACGCAACGATAAAATTCTAGACTTTAGAAGAAAATGGAATGAATATCTAGAAAGAATGGAGTGTGAAAGACTCCCCTTAAAAGCTAGAAATTAGAAACAGCGAAGAAGAAGAGGTAGAAGACGGTGGGTACTGCAAGAGGCAATTTTGGAATTATTGATTCTAAGAAAAACTCTCCATAAATCATAAAATCACTCAGTTCCCTCAAAATTTCGTGATTTATCTCTTTCTCTAAAGAAAATACAACTCAGAACACACAAGAATATTCTCCATTCTTCCAACTCTTTCACCTCATTCACCTCAATCCTAGGAAAAATGAATAAGTAAACAAGCAGGGAAATGCTAATTTAGGTGTAACATACATTTTTTTGTTCTCTCTCTCTCTCTCTCTCTCTCTCTCTCTCTTACATTAATTACTTTTATATGTTGTTGTTGTGGTCTTCAGTCAAGAGACTGGTTTGATGCAGCTCTCCATCCTACTCTATCCAGCATAAGCTTCTTCATTTACGAGTGGTTACTGCATAATACATCCTTCTGAATCTGCTTAGTGTCTTCATCTCTTGGTCTCCCTCTACAATTTTCCCCTCCACAATTCCCTCCCTTGATGCCTCAGAACGTGTCCAACCAACTTATCACTTCTTTTAGTCAAGTTGTGCCACAAATTCCTCTTCTCCCCAATCCTATTCAGTACCTCCTCAATAGTTACATGATCTACCAAACTAACGTTAAGCATTCATCTGTAGCACCACATTTCGAAAGCTTCCATTCTTTTCTTGTCTTAACTATTTATCATCCATATTTTGCTTCCATACATGGCTACACCCCATACAATTACTTTCAGAAAAGACTTCCTGACACTTAAATCTATACTTGATGTTAACAAATCTCTCTTCTTCAGACAAACTTTCCTTGCCAGAGCCTGTCTACATTTTATATCCTCTCTACTTCGACCAGCATCAGTTATTTTGCTCCCCAGTTAGCAAAACACCTTTACTACTTTAATTGTCTCATTTCCAAATCTAATTCCCTCAGCATCACCTGACTTAATTCGACTACATTCCATTATCCCCGTTTTGCTTTCGTTGATGTTCATCTTATATCCTCCTTTCAAGACGCTGTCCATGCCGTTCAACTGCTCTTCCAAGTCCTTTGCTGTCTCTGACAGAATTACAATGTCATCGATGAACCTCAAAGTTTTTGTTTCTTCTCCACGGATTTTAATACCTACTCCTAATTTATCTTTTGTTTCTTTTACTGCTGCTTGCTCAATTTACAGATTGAATAACATCAAGGATAGGCTACAACCCTGTCTCACTCCCTTCCCAACCACTGCTTCCCTTTCATGCCCCTCGACTCTTATAACTGCCATATGGTTTCTGTACAAATTGTAAATAGCGTTTCGCCCCCTGATTTTTATCCCCACCGCCTTCAAAATTTGAAAGAGTATTCCAGTCAACATTATCAAAAGCTTTCTCTATGTTTACAAATGCTAGAAACGTAGGTTTGCCTTTCCTTAATTTGTGTTCTAAGGTAAGTCGTAGGGACATTACTGCCACATGTGTTCCAGCATTTCTATGGGATCCAAACTGATCTTTCCCGAGGTCGGATTCCACCAGTTTTTCCATTTGTCTCTAAAGATTTTGTGTTGGCACTAAGGGTATTTCACCTATCTCATACATATTGCTGATCAGATTGTAGAGGTTTGTCATGGCTAGTTCTCCCAAGGCTATCAGTAGTTCTAACGGAATGTCATCTACTCCCAGGGCCTTTTCTTGACTTAGGTCTTCCAGTGCTCAGTTAAATTCTTCATGCAGTATCATATCTCCCACGTCATCTTCGTCTACGTCCTCTCCCATTTCCATGATATTGGCCTCAAGTACATCACCCTTGTATAGACTCTCCACGTACTCCTTGCATCTTTCTGCTTTCCCTTCTTTGCTTCGAACTGGTTTTGCATCTGTGCTCTTGATTTTCATACAGGCGGTTCTCATTTTACGAAACGTCTCGTTAATTTTCCTGTAGGCAGTATCTACCTTACCCCTAATCATACATGCCTCTACATCCTCACATTTGTCCTCTAGCCATCCTTGCTTAGCCATTCTGCACTTCCTGTCGATCTTATTTCTGAGGTGTTTGTATTCCTTTTCTCCTGCTTCATTTACTGCTTTTTTATATTTTCTCCTTTCATCAATTGAATGCAGTACCTCTTCTTTTACCCAAGGATCTCTACTAGCCCTCGTCTCTTTACCCACTTGATCCTCTGCTGCATTCACTATTTCTACAAGCCCTCGTCTTGTTAGCTATTTGATCCTCTGCTGGCTTCACTATTTCGTCTCTCAAAGCTACCCATTCTTCTTCTACTCTATTTCTTTCCCCTGTATTTCTGAATCGTTCCCTAACGCTTTCTGTGAGACTCTCTACAACCTCCGGCTCTTTCAAATTATCCATGCCATCTCCTTACATTCCTACCTTTATGCAGTTTCTTCAGCTTTAGTCCACAGTTCATAACCAGTAAATTGTTGTCAGAGTCAACATCTGCCCCTGCAAATGTTTAACAATTGAAAACCTGTTTCCTAAGTCTCTGTCTTAACGTTATATAATCTATCTGAAATCTTCTAGTGGCTCCAGGCGTCTTGCACATAAGCAACCTCATTTCATGATTCTTAAACCAAGTGTTAGCTATGATTAAATTATACTCTGTGCAAAATTCTACCAGGCGGCGTCCTCCAGTCCATATTCACATACTACTTTTCCTTTTCTTCTTTTCCCAACTATCGAGTTCCAGTCCGCCACGACTATAAAATTTTCGCCTCTCTTAACTATCTGAATAATTTCTTTTATCTCACCATACATTTCTTCAAACTCTGCATCATCTGAGGAGCTAGTTGGCATATGTACTACTGTGGTAGGCGTTGGCTTCAGGTCTTTCTTGCTTTCGCTATGCTGTACATAGTAGCTTATCAGCGCTCGTATTGTTTTTTATTCATTATTAAATCTACACCTGCATTACCACTATTTGATTTTGTATTTAAAACCCTGTTATCACCTGACCAGAAGCCTTGTTACTTCTGCCACCAAACTTCAGTAAGCCCCACTAAATCTGTCATTAATCTATCAATTTCCCTTTTTAAATTTTCTAACCTATCTGCCCAAATAAGGGATCTGACATTCCAAGCTCTGATCTGTAGAACGCCAGTTTTCTTTCTCCTGAAAATGATGTTCTCCTGAGTAGTTCGCACCTGGAGACAAATGGGGGACCATTTTATCTCCAGAATATTTTGCCCACGAGGTCACCATCATCGTTTAACAATATAATAAAGCTGCATGCTCTCGGGAAAAATTACAGCTGTAGGTTAACCTTGCTTCCAGCTGTTCATGGTACCAGCACAGCAAGGCCGTTTTGATTAATGTTAGAAGACCAGATCAGTCACTATCCAGACTGTAGCCCCTGCAACTACTGAAAAGGCTGCCTCCCTCTTCAAGAGCCACACATTTGTCTGCCCTCTCAACAGATACAGCTCCATTGTTGTTGCACCAATAGTATGTCTATATGTATCGCTGAGGCATGCAAGCCTCACTACTAACAGCACAATCGATGTTTCAGGGGGGTTTATTTTATTTATTTAATTTTATTTATTTTATTTGTCTCTAGTTTTATTTTTTACACTTTTTAAAAATTACAGGGGAGGCGATAGTTTTCTATCCTGAGATGTAATATATATTTTCTCTTAGAATAAAGTAAAATAAATTCACATTAAACATTGCAATGCATGAAATTCATTACTACTATTTCTAAATTTATTCATTTCATCGGATCTCAGCTTAATATTTTCTTTCCAGAAGCTGAAGATCCCAATTACTTATTAATTTCAAATACTTATCTTGTAAAAGAATCTTAAAGTCATTACTAAACTCCATACATATTTCCTATCAGTATGTGGTGTTAAAATATTCATAGCCAGTACTGTTATACAAAACATTTTTCTGTACCTCACTACCTTTCTTATACAAATCTGAACTACTTGCATGATTGAGCTTCTTGAGTAGTAGCTCCATTTATATAGTAAAAATTTTTAATAATAAAATTTAATTGTTATGTATTATAAAGGTGCAACACAGAAAACAATGATGACAAACCTGTAAGGGTTTATACTGTTGAAGAGACGGCAGAAATGTTATCTAATAAACCTGAATTATATTACTCACTTTTTAAAGATGATGAAGAAGAGATCCATGAGTCTGATTTTTGTAATGACGAAGAGGACAGCAGCCACTGTTAATGTGACTGCTGAAGCAGTCTTCTGACTGTAATGTTCACAAGGCAATGTATCTACTTTGTTTTCCAAAACGTTTCTTTTATCATTATAAGGACTAATTACTGTTTTATTTGCCTTGACTGAATAAACTTCTTGTTTAAAATTTGAATTTAATTTGTAGTTCTGCACTGTCAATATAGTTATAGAAATAACATTGATAATCTTCTATGCTTATTTTATTTTTAACAACACATATTTTGACCCCTTTTAATTTTCCATCCTCCTTATAACCAACTTTATAAGCATAATTTTTTTTCTCTCATATCACAAAATTTTTCTATTACTTTTCCATTACACTCTCATTCACTTCTCCTTACACTTTATTGTTTACTTGTGGAATATTGTATACATTATTTGTTGGATATTCACTAGAGACATATTTACAATTCACTGATTTCATGTCTTCATACGATCTTCCGTCTGTACATTGTAAATAGAACTATTCATATCTCCATAGCAGAGCTCAATATTTTTATTATACTCTATGTAGTGAAAAATCGTAATCAGTTCATTAGATATATAAAGTATGTTGATGTCAATTTTAATTGCCTTATTAAACGTAATTCTAGTTTTATTCATGTGAACTGCAGCAAAATTTTCATTAAATACTGTTCTTCTTTCCAAGTTATAGGTTAAGGGGTGCACTATACAAAGGAAATATGTGCTTGGGTAGTCGAGGTTTTGTGGGATGCACATAATGATTTTTTAGGCCAGGCTGTAGGTTGAGGTGCTCTAATGAACACTCGCCAGTCGATTCACAGCAAGGGAAGTCCAACAGTAGTCAGAATAAAGACACTTCGACTATCACAATTGTATCGCTTGCAAAAGGGTTCATAATAAAGTTCCAGAATTTACTGCCCTCCAGGAAAGTTATCGTGCTCAGTTTATTCTTGAGACTGAGAACTGGCTGAAACCCAAAGTCATACGAAATACGTTTCAATACGTCTTCTGGAATTTTCTTGACCAGCTAGCTCAGCAGCCCACATGCAATGTAGATATCTTAGACCTTGTAGCTACAAGTAGGCTGGAGGACCTGATCGACAATGTCAGTATAGAAACGGAGATTAGCGATCATGATGTCATGAAGCAACTATAATTACGAAAGGTAATAATTTAGTCAAGAAAGCTAGAAGAGTGTTTCTGCTACATAGAGTAGATACAGTGTTAATATCTCACTTAGACAGTGAAACGGCATCACTTAGTTCGAGTAAGATGGATTTAGAGAAATCATGGGCAAACCCGAGAGCCCAAGAAAATTCTGGTCGTGTTTGAAATCACTAAGTGGGTCTATAGCTTCAATAAGGTCTCATTTGACCGGTCTGGAGTGGCAAATCAAAACAGAAAACGAAAGCCAATTAAATTTCACATTCGAGAAATCGTTCACACAGGAGAATTGTTCAAACATACTGCCATTTGACAATCGTCCATATGGGACGACATAGAAATAAATACACCTGGCATAGAAAAGGAACTTGAAGATTTGTAAACAAATAAATCGCAAGGTCCAGATGGTATCTCACTTAGATTTTACAAAGAGTACTCCACAGCATTGGCCCTAACGTAGCTTGCATTTATCATGAATCTCTCGCCCAGCACAGAGTCCCAAACGACTAGAAAAAAGCGCAGTTGACTCCAGTGTATAAGAAAGGTAAAATAATTGACCCACATAGTTACTGATCAATGTTCCTAACTTCTGTTTGCTGCGGAATCGTTGAACATTTTCTCAGTTCGAAATTAATAATCTGATTTGAGGCTAAGAACCTTATGTCGACGAAGCAGCATGGTTTTAGAAAGCATCAATGGTGCGAAACTCAGTTTGCCGTTTTGCCACATGAAATACTGAGAACTGTGCATGAAGAGAACAGACAGACTCGATATTTCTAGATTTCCGGAAAGAATTTGACACAGTGCTCCACTACAGGCTATTAACGAAGGTACTTGCATATGCAGCCCGATTATGTGACATAGTTCATGAGAAATGACCTGAAACGATTATCACATGTAGAAGAGATTGTATTTTTGACACCAATAAACGAAAGATGTTGGCTGAGTGGCAGAATCGATTGTAAGTGGGGGTGCGCAGAGTGCAGTAGCAGTTGCCGTTGCACTCTGTCGTAACTAAGATGTAAGAGTTAAAGCTAGTGGCAAGCTGTGAGAATTTAGTTGTTGGTCTATGGACGCAGCATAATACAGTTTTTATAAAATGAAATGATGAATGATACCGTAATTCAAAGGTAAAGCAACTGGGACATATTTATAAGCTGATGAAATTTCGTATATTTAGTTTTAAGTATGCAGCAACGCAATGTGGATTTTGCTAATTCTAACAGTACCGACCCTTGAATTTGGAGCCAAGTATCTTCCATGACATTTAATGTATAGATTGATCAGGTGTTCCCAGTTTGTACTATTTTGTGTATTTTGTAAACCTGATGCAGTTAAACTAAATTTCGGAATCTGTTTCGTCAAATAATGTCAGACATTTTTGTCATGTAACAGTCCAAGTGATTTTAATTATGACAGTAAGTGAGAATTGCAGAACAGTTGAGAAGTTCACTGATTTGAAGTTAGTATCAAATGTTCCATATCAGATTTTGTGCAGGTGAAACCTTACTTTGAATACAATTTTCATACTGAAGCATTATGTCTTAGAATATCCCCTCATCCTCGTTCATCTCATGTTTATTTAAGTCCAATGAATATTATTTAATGAAATCATTCTTCAATCAGATTCAAAAAGGTATTAATGTGCTAGAATCAGAAAAGTTTTAAGGGGACCTGGAAGTGAAAATGACTGAGAAATAGAAAAAAAATGTTATGCTTCTGGAAGACAAATTTCTCGCATTTCCAAAATGTGTGCATAATCAACTTTCAAATTGTTTCATTGTTCTCTTTGAACAAAAGTCTGTACACCAGCCACGTCCTTTCAGTTCACTGTGCCACTGCCACAATCATGCAAATAATAAAGTCAATATACAGGGGGGGGGGGGACTTTGCAGGTACAAAATTATTTAGCAGATGTCTACATGGTGACACACAGAAACATTTGCATGGGGGCTTAATTAAAATAGAATGCAAATAATTTTAATTTTTTGTTTAGTAGCTGTTTGTCCGATTACGAAGTCTCGTAAACGGTTGGCCCTGACTAGTATTATTACGCTATCTGACTGCATAGAACAACAACAAAGAATGAAATGGAAATTTTCATTAACACAATTAATTAATTAAGTCCCCAGCAACTATAAAACCTACGAAACCAAAGCACAAGTATAACTGTTCTGTGTGTGGAAGTATGACTCAACGTACGCATCTGGCACGGTTCTTCTTCAACAACACAAGAAATTTTAAATATCATTTATACTGAATTAATTAAAGAAAATAGAAATACCATAATTACTCAAGAAAACCAGAATTACACTCTAATACAAGAACACAAGCCAGATGCTTTGTTGACTGAACCTGTAATGACGCATTATTCAGGACATTGAAATAATGAGAAAGAAAAGAAAAGTAGTTTGTTACCTTAATTTATATTGATGAAAAGCACTCTAGACATTACAATCTCTCCACACTGACTCGCTACTATCACATCTCAACAAGAACTTTTCAGTATCACATCTCAGCAAGCACTGCCTACTAGCTCATCTCAACAAACACTCCTCACTACGACATCTCAGCACTGACTACCACGAGTTCTCCCAAAGCACTGCCCACTACGAGTTCTCAATAATCACTGCCAGTGGAGGCGGCGGAACAATACTCTCTAGCGCGATCTCTGGCGCTGTGGCTCAGTGTAGCCACCTTTCACATTATAATAGTTTCAGCAGTTCTGTGTGATAACAAGTACCAAAAACAGTGTTTGTTGGAAGGACGCAACTCAAAATAGGTGTGATGGATACTGTCATCTGTTTCAATGATGGTGCAATTAGCAGGACAAAAGTAATGGAAAAATTGGTCATCTAACCATGAAATTTTAAGATAATTTCGCCGACTGCCATAGATCGTCGGCGAGCAGCTGAAGCTGAAAGGCTGCAGAGAACACCACCGAAGAGTTCGGAGTAAGGAAAGGACTCCTGAAAAAGTGTAGAGTGTAAAGAAACAGCTGGCCAGCAAGAATATGCTGCTGGAATGTTCTGAAAGAGGCATTTGGTGAGCCAAAAGCGTAGTGAACAGTCTTGTTCTTAAACTATACCTGATAATTTAATAAATTTCCTCGTCATTCAGTGTTAGTACAAAACCGCAACTTGCTCTGCATTGCAGGTGATGGGTACGTGCACCAAAAGTGAACATAAAACACAGGCCGTTCACGTCCACATCCCCTTAATGTTTGTAACAGCTTCATTGCGGCCAGCATTGCACGACACTGAGCCAATATCCAAAATTATCACTAACATTTGCAAGGTTATTCATTTTTCAACCAATCTACTGATATTATTTCTAAGAAGCTATCTTATGGCCTGCATTGCACGTCACTGTGCCAAGTTTGAATATTTTCTATGACTAGTGTGGAGAGAACAGAATAGTAAGATCACATCCATTGTGACTCATGAGCTAAGGAAAATCTATTTCATTGTTTATTTGCATAGGGAATTTTATCAGTTTATGGCACAGGGCCACAGAACTTGGTGCTCATGAGACTCAGTAATTTCAGACAGATTGATTTCATTATAGACATTGCATACTGGTTTTCCAGATGAAGTTGTTTAATTTTTTTGGGATTACAATAAAACTAATTAAGCACACCATCTGTTCTACAAAACATCACATAGTAAATTTGCATAACGCAAACATTATGCATTGCATATTCATTGGCAAACAACAAAGATGAACCAATTTTAAAAAGAACATTACTGTAGTTTGGCATATTCCCATCAGCCTTCAAGTACCATATCTTTCTTCATATGTGCTCCTACTGGATCATTATTCACAATTGAAAGAAAAGCATGGCTTAACACACTACCTTTTCATATTAGTTCTTCTGGACATTGATTTCCATATATCTCATTTGTATGTATTCGTCTTTGACTTGTAATTAAAATGTAAGGATTATTGTTATCATGAAGAAACTTAATATGAAACTATTTTGCCTTAAATGAAATGCTGCTTCTGTTACTTCTAATACGTTTTTATTTCTTCCTTTGCTGTGCAATTTTACATCATTTCATCCCATTTATATGTACTGGTCCTATAGCTACTAAATGTATCTTCTATACCACATACATGCAAATTAATATCATTTAACATCTCTTTAACTCATCATTTATCTCAAGATTAAGTGTTAATTGAAAACACATTAATTTTTCTCTGAAAACATCATCACTTACTTCAGTGGTTTTCAGCTGTAGATGGAGTATCCAGATAAACAATATCATTCAAATGTTTGCTTTTCTCTTCTGATCTGGTGCTGGTACTACTATTTTCACAAATTGCAAGAACCGACATTTACACACACTTGAAGTAGTCGATGAATCTAAAAAAATCTAATAAAATGTTTTCAGTTAAGTGAAATCATTAACAAATGTTATGTTTTTTAATTCATTACGTTATTCTGGGACGCTGGAACCTGGGAAATTTATATTGTTTATGAAATCCCAAGCGCCAAATATTTGGCTCCTTCTTTTAATAACAGTACTAACCATTAGCCTTGAGAAAAATCTGGTAACTGTTTATCAGCACATTCCTTATGAAATACGTGAATGCATTCATTTCCACAAATTGATGATTTTGATGGTTTAAACATGTAGAACAGTTGCTACTTTCAAGCTGCTCCATTATTAGATAAGGCGTTATATTTTTTGAAAGAATGATGCTGATAAATTTTGACATTTCAAAATGGTATCCCAATTAACTTTGCCTTTAAATTCTATTCTAAAATCTTTAGACACTACTTGATCACTTGATATATCCTCCCAGTTTAATGTGTCTTGAAATTCTTTCATGAAATGTTCAGGTAAATTTTGCATTACTGATATAGTAATCCAGTTTATTCGATCTTGAAATCTCTCATAAAATCTTCTGATGATTGTTGTTCACTCGAGATTTCATGCCAGTCTAATCTGTCTTGAAATTCTCTAGTAAAATCTTCAGAAAATATTTCTTTAAACGATATTTTTTCAATACAATTTATTCTGAAATTTTCTCATAAGTTTTACAGAATTTTTATATTTGAGATATATATATGTCCAGTCTAATTTATCTTGATATCGTTTTACGAAATTTTTAGTTAATTTGTGTTGTTATAGTGCACCCCAACTTATTTTATCTTCAAAGTCTCTTATAAAATTTACAAATAAACTTAGTTTTGTTGATATACAAAGGGTGGTCACAATTTTTTATTTTTTGCAGAAGGAGAATGAAATTTTTTGTTAATATATTTGGAACATTTAGCTATACATTGAGTCTATCCGATGTAGCCTCCATCAGCTGTGACACGCCTGGTTCGATGTCATTTCCATGATGTAAATGTACTTTGGTAAAATTCTGGGATTGACTTCTACACAATCGCTTGAAACAGGGAATAACGTATTTCTCACTATTAAATGTTTTACCGCGCAGGTGGTCCTAAATGACCAAAGAGGTAAAAATCAGATGGAGCCAAGTCCAGACTGTAGGGAGGATGAGAAACAATTTTCAAACCCATTTTCCTGATTTTCTCCTGCAACAAAGGGCTATATAGGGTTTGGTGTAGTCTGATGAGCTGACCTTGAAGCTGTGGTCTGTAGGTCTTAATGGTCCATCGCAGCTTGTTGAATGAGAAACACAAATAGTCCTGGTTAATTGTGGAGCCAGGTTCCAAAAAGTCAATAAAATGTCACCACACTGATGCCAGAAAAGGCCATCATTCTTCAGCATGCTATTCGTGAAAGTCTTGGTTGGGTTCATGCTAATCATAATCAATTGTACATGAGCTTTAGGACTGTTAAAACTTTGGATCAGATTACGCAACATATGATGGGAAGTCCAGTAAATAGTTCATCGATAGCTACATGGAAAAGCTATTTGACTTTATAACCATTAAGAAAGGAAATGATATTTTATCTAGTATTGACCATCCTTTTATTTTATCATCAGTTCTGCTAAACTTGACCGTACCATTTGCTGATAAAATAAACATAGGTCATATCCTTAGCAATGGAAAAATAAAGACCAAGAAAAATGAGATGCTGTATCCACTTGGAATGCTTGGTGGATTTTTCAGAGATTATAATTAGGTCATGTGGGAGGGTGATCTAACTATAATTTTTGCACAGTCTTCAAGTGTAGGAGATGCTATTCTTAGACAGTCTGATTACAATGATTCTGGAATTGCAGTGAAAGGTGTTCTACTAAATGTATGCAGAACTGTTGAAGAACCTACAGAAATTCGTGTACGGTAAATATGAACCTAGTTATGAGCTTGAACAACAAGACAGTGTTTTGAAAAGTCGAGTAATTCCGATATATTTTTGTGAACAACAAACTGTTGAAGTTGCTGCATTGAATGGGAAGAAAGATTTTTAAACAGATTTTATGAATTTCAATAACTCAGCAGAATTTGATGTGTCTTACTTCATTCTCATTGCATTTCATACTAATGCGAAAAAAATTATCAGTTGTTTGATTCATCATTATTTGATCATGTTAAGCTATGCACTCTTTATCTGAAGTATATAGGAAGTGAATTTTTTTTCCACAAGAAATGTGTAAATTCGATTCACCAAATAAGTATCTGAAGGCTTACAATTGTTTTCTTGATCCAAACTGGGTTTCACAACTGAAAGGTGATGTTGATATAGATCCAAATAATTTTATAACTAATTATCTAGTTTATACCATAAACATTATTGACAGAAAGAGTGTAGCTGTCCCACAAAAAACCATGACGAAATTTTTTTCCACCTTTAATGATGAAATTCTTGCAGATATTCTAGCATGTTATCATGTATGGAAAGAAAAATTTAATAGATGATGCACAACAAAGATCATTACCTAAAATTTTTTATTATATAAATAAGTCCATTAGAAAATATCATAGAATTTTTAACTTCATTATTACATTTCCTTTCCAAGCATTTCCAGGAAGATAGCAGAGATAAAAACTGAAAAATTTTGAATTTCAGTTACAAGATGGTAACCGATTTTATTTATTATTTTATCTCTGGAGAGCCCTTTTCATGTATTCATGTCAAAGGTTATTCTAGCCTTTTTAATCTTAGTGTTTGGCTGACATATAAACAAAAATCGATCTATTCTGGAGCTCAGAAGCTGTACTGCAGTATATACGACTCACTTGCATGAGAGCATTGACTCGACTGCCCAATTCAGGAAGTGTGTGCAACTGATGTAGTGCTGCATGCTGGGCATAGACATAAGGAATGTTTCTATCGGTTTGCTCTGTCTCACATGCACTGTCTGTATTGTTTGCGCATCATGACTAAGCAGTTGATAACTTCATTCACAGTGATGCTGAAGTAGTCTCCATTCACAACAGTACAGGAATATATTTCGTTTTTCGCGTAAAATATATAATTTAATCTTAATTTGAGTTTTCACATTCACATTTAAATGTTGTTTACAATTCATCTCTTTTAAAAAACGCAATAATGCAAAGAAAATAATATATTTGTACCCTAAATATAGTGAAGAAGGTAGCAGATTTTAGAATGTGTTTTGTAAGTCTTAGTTGCTATGTAAGCAGATGCAAGTGGCTTCATTTTCTACTGGTGATGCAACCATGATGGGAATTGGGGAACATCCCAGAAAATGTGTTGCAAATCATCATCATCACCACATAAAGTTACTGCTGTCTTAGCTCTTCTTATCATGGATTGAGTGGTATTCCTTATCACGTTGGCACTTATCGAAACACATGCTCTGACAATTCTCTCTCACATATCTTCAGATGTAGTTGGAATGTCTTTTTAAAAACAATGTCTTTCACGAATCCCCACAAGAACAGATCCAGAGGTGGCAAGTCTGGCGAAAGAACTGACCACAACACATCTCTTCCGTGTTCAATCCAACGATTTGGGAATTGTCTCTGCAACTAATTTCTAGTCATCAGCGAAAAATGTGGTGGACACCCATCGTGTTGATACCACATTCTGTTCCTTGTTCCTAAAGGTATTTCTTCCAATAACAGACCTAATGTTTCTTGTTGGAATGTGGTGTACTTCCTACCATTAACATTTCCTTCGATGAAATAGGGGCCTATAATTCTGTCCTCCATAATCCCAAACCATACATTCACCGACCTCGCTTTTTGTTGTTCAACTTGCCGCTGCCAACATGGATCTTCAGTTGCCCAGTAATGCATGTTATGCAAATTAACATTACCATGGTTCATGAATGTAGCCCTTTCAGTAAATCAAATTAATAAATATGTCATCCCTCTGAATCTGAAGTTGAGGCCATCATCAGAATTCAATGCGATGCATAAATCCATAGCAGTTAATTCTTGGTGGAGACTGATATGTTAAGGATGATATTTATGGCCATGCAGAACACGAACAACACTGCTCTGGCTGATGCCAGATTCCCTTGACATTTGACGTGAGCTAACACAAGGGTCTCAAACCACAATGGCCCGAGTATCAATTTCCGTTTACTCGTTAGTAACTTTCCTTTGCTGGATATGTTTCCGATGCGTTAAAGATCCAGTTGTTCTCAATTTACCATACACATATTTAAATGTACAATGTGTAGGGTTAGTATGTTGAGGATATCTTTTAGCATATAAGTTTCTCGCTCTCACTGAATTTCGTTGCCATTACTCATAAATGAGAAGCATATCGACTTTTTCTTCAAAGGAATACATCATTCATATTCGCTTGATTCGGCGATACATACTCTCACCATTCCTATTAGTGTTGTATTTCAAAACCGTCGATTGGTGTTAACATGTCAATGGCACGTTAGATAGATACTTCTATTTGCACGATATACGAGAGAGAATTGTCAGAGCTCGTGCTTCGACAAGTGCTGAAGTGATAAGTAATACCACTCAATCCAAGATAAGAAGATTGCAGCACTCTATTGATACCAATGGTCATCACTTCGAACACCTACTGTAAATGGACATTCATGCCACCTTTGGTTCCTCTTGATAGCCGCGATCAGAAAATAACTACCAAACTATAGCATTCCACTTAAAAGCAAAGTTTCCCTTCATATATCTGACGAGACCCCACCTAGCAACAAAGATCCAACGTCATATTATAGTCCCCCTAGTCCCACTCAACATTTGTTCCACAAACTTTTCAGCTACTATCATACTTTCAGAGTTATTCTAGGTCGAAATAGTTAGTGACTCTCACTGTACACATGACTGAGGGTTACATTGAAACGTTCCCTTAGAAAAATTAATGAATTACTGTGATGATAAATCTCTTACATTATTTGACCTTCAAACAGCTGTGCGGAACTGAACGTACCCAGACATTTCTCTCTTTGCCTATTCTGATCAACACTAAACTGACACACAATATTTTTAGCGCAATGCAATCTGTCTTTCAATAATCCCTACAAAAGAATAGCCCTGACTAACATTAAACTATACCTTTCACAAAAATCTTCGTTACTCGAACTACTGCAATACAGCGAGCGCCACTACTGCCAGCTAAATAATATATTCAAATTACTGAAGGCACTAACTACTGATAGGCATAGTTAGCAAATGAAGGATTTTGATAGAGAACAAACAATGTATTTACCTTAATAGTGTTCAAAAGTCATAATATATATATAGCAGTTCATGACATCCAGTCTTACAAATTTTCAAACTCTGCCATTTCTCTCCCCACATCCACCACTGCTGGCGGCTCACCTCAAACTGCGCAACGCTACGCGCTGTTAACATCCAGCTGCCCAACACTACAATGGCAGACAACAATGCAAACTAGCCACAGACTGCACACAGCACAGTCAGTGATTTTCATACAGAGCGCTACGTGGCGTTACAAATATGAAAACCTAAACAGCCTACTTACTTAGCCCCCATGCTCCCCACAAAAAATTTTACAAATTGTTTTGGGCACTGGCCAATGCATATTTGTTAAAATTTTTTCACAATTACAATAACAAAGAAATCAAATGCACACACTTATTGATACAATGTTGGTAAAAAGCTAAAATTTTCTCACAGTCCATAAAGACAGTCCTGATCATTCATCACAGTAAAATTGCAGTGTTTTTCTCAAAGTCTGATTAGTAAAACAAAATGCACACGGAAGTAGTGGATTTCCATGCAGTCTTGAAGTAGTGTTGTCCTTCCAACAGAAAGACAGTGCTGCCTCTTGACATGCAGACAGGTAATGGGCCACAACAGAGCAAACCCACAGCAGAGTCAGTAGAAGTTTTGAAGAATATTGGTAAGTAGGTCATCACAGAGCAGACCCACTGTAGTCCTGGTAGAGATTATGATATTGGTGGGCCACCAGAGGTGCAGACCCACTGGATTCCTTGTAGAAATTATGGTGTTGGTGGGCCATGAAAGATGCAGACCCACTTCAGTCCTTGTAGAGACGGCCGCAGCCATTTGTTGCGACTGTGCAGGTACACAATCACCATCGAAGAGTCTTGTACTGTACAGCAAGTCCATAAACCACCGCTTGTGCACTCACAAAGTTTTTGGAATTATCCTTAGAACCAGCAATGCTGTTAACCAGTCCCTTGCTGAATTATCAACACACGTGCAAACACTAACAGTCCCAACTTCTCATCTATTGTGCATATACTATGACCAACAGAAACGTGTGCAGTGAAATGAAACTTAATTTGAAGAACTGCTGTCTATACAATTATAAATTTACGACATCAGAATACAATTACAAAGGTAAAAAATATATCATTAAAGAACATAACAATACAGATAACAATTGTAGTAATACAGGATTTACAAAAGAATAGAAATAAACATATACATCACTGTTACAGGAATTATGACATAAGTAAATATATAAAATACTGAGAATAGTTTCGGAACATCAACTTCACACGTGAGCATTAAAACAAAACAGAATAAATAATGTCTAAACCGTGCGGTTAAAGGCGCTTCAGTCTGGAACCGCGTGACCGCTACGGTCGCAGGTTAGAATCCTGCCTCGGGCATGGATGTGTGTGATGTCCTTAGGTTAGTTAGGTTTAATTAGTTCTAAGTTCTAGGCGACTGATGACCTCAGAAGTTGAGTCGCATAGTGCTCAGAGCCAATAATGTCTAAACATCTTTACAAAGTAGATATTATAAATGCAAATTATATTTGAGGATAACAGTATTCCTCATTATAGTGAATGTAGCTGAGTATTAGAAAAGTTCTACAACATAAGTCTTATCAAATAAACACATAAAGACAGGAAGAACACAAATACACAAGGTACACAGACACATAGTAGAATAACACAAAAGGACAGGACAGGGTTTGTCTTCAGTGTGACATTTGGTACTGCAGTCGAACCCAAAACTTCATTTTATAGATGTTTCCTCTTATTTCACTTTCTTTATACCTTGTCAATGCATTTCTTCCAATTCATCTCAAGTCATTCTCTTATATAGCCTACCCCCTCTTAAGCTAACTTAGATCTACTGAGCACAGATGCTAAACTAAGGGACGAGGCAATGCAGCCGCACAAAACAATTAACACAAACAGCAATGACAAAAAATGCAAACTGGGAAAGCAAGCAGCAGTATATCTAAATCAGCACAGCAAATGCAACATTGCAACTAATATGAGCCAATGTGCAGCAAACAAGAAAAGTAAATCAGCAGTAAAACTGGCTTGATAGAGTGATACAAAGTCAAATTCAGTAACACTTTGCCTGGCAAACAGCAGCAGCAAATGCTATAACATATCTCTAAACATGACAAAGCTCAAGCAGAAAAAATATTACAGTAAAGATGGCCATGTCTAATACCTATGTCAGAACTTAACACTAGAGTGATGCATCACTATAACTTACCCAAGCAGACAAGTTACCAAATCGTTAAAAATTTATTTATGCAGTTCCTCTGAAGGGAAACGTCTATTTGTGTTCCCTTGTTTTTGAGAAAGTAGATCATAAAATTATTATTTACTGGATCTGAAGGCGTAAAATATCTATATTAGTACATCTATAAAATTTTATTTTAATCAATGCTGCAGAGCAGCGAGAAACTAGTTATTAAAAGAAATGAGCAAATATATATATACAACAACGTTATTCGCTAGGCAAATGGTGTCTCGAAAGGCAGTAAAAAAATTTCTCAACTAGAAAGACAATAGATGTAAAATGTTTCTCATCATTTCATTATTCATTTCAGTAAATATCATAAATTAAGAGCTCCACAGTGTAATCATATGTTTTCAAGTTCGAGCGTGTCGTATTTGCGATGCTTTCTTCAAAGAAATGTCAATAGCGAGTATAATGGTCTCTTTTTTTCCACCTAATGGTTTTTTCTCCAGGCAGGTGGCACTGCTGGGCGCCCACAATGCATTATGTGAAGGTCACTTAACTTTCTTACCGAAATATTTACGACAGCAGTGACAGTCTCATATAAAAAAAATTTCACAGGTTGAGAATTTGCGTTACAAATGTGTAGAAACAAAATCCTATAAATATGACAGTGTCCAAAAAATGTTCGCCAGCATTGTGATACATTCACGCATTTACACACATTTCATAACTCTCAAAGTACGATTCTCAGCTTACTGATCATAAACATACCTCAACAGCATAATACACATAGTCATCGTAATAATAACATCATAACAGATCAATCACATCTCAGAGTCGTTGGAGCTTCGTTCAATAATTTCAAGACCTTCAATAAAGTCATCTACCTCAAACGTACTTCAAAAATCATGATCCCTTACCAAATACATCATTCAAAGTTCTCATAGTATCACAATGGTACCAAAAAAATATGAACAGTTCACAAAGTACAGACAAAATACAATTTCGTAAGTGTGAAGTTATCCAACTGTGTAATTGCGTAAACATCTGTCACTGATGTAGTAAAAAAAATGTTTGTCTCTCTCAGTTAAATGATCAGATATATGTGTAATTCTGTCTTGCAGAAATATGGTACCAATGTGTAAAGTTGTATAAGCAAATACCATATTAGCTAGGGCTCCTTGTGCTTGCCAAGCACATGGTACACAAAGTAGGGGTGTACACCTCTGAGGATGAATGTAATTATACCCTCAGGTGTTACAGATTACAGAAATTGAATGGAAATGTATCACGGAAAACTTTCTTTGTAATTGAATAATCTTTAAAAATAAATGTTTTAAGTACAAAATTATTCACTCAAATACGTGTTTGGCGCGCTAAATTGTACGTCTTGTTGTAACATAATCTCTGTCAACACTTGAGGGTAAAAAATGTGCCAAGTGTCGTAATTATCGTCGTCCGTAAGCAAAGTTCTGTGGAAGTCAATGTACTTACCTTGTAATACACAAAAGCGAAATGCTATTCGTATAGATATCATAGTTATTACGTACATTACCGTGATCAAGAAAGTACTATAATGTGACATATTGTTTTGCTACGAAAAAGGCTGTCTCATTGTAGCTATACCACAAAAGTTACTATTAAAACATATTTTACTTTCCAGAAAAATTCAGAAAAACTGTGCAGATATAAAACAGATACAGCATGAAAGCAACAATGTAAATTGTGTCACACATTAGTAGCGTCGTGATATAATCGTGTAGCTGTCAAAGAAACCACATACTAAGTCATCTTTAATCTCACAGAAAGTACTTCAAATACAGAATGTCTTTTCAAGTAAACCAAAATGTTGCATTACAATGTCATTAGCAGTACTGGTATATGTTCTAAGTATGTAAGCCTTATAGTCGTTACATAATCGTGCAACTGACAAGGAAGTATGTACACACACAGTAACACTGTGTCCTCTGTTCACTATAACAATGCATTTGTAATTACATGTCTAAATAAGTTCCCTAGATTCTTGACTGGATAGTTAACTTTAAAACATAGTTGCAACATAACAGTTTCTAAGTGTGACAAAGAGTACTAGTAACGTGAAGCGAAAAATATTATGGCAGAGGCTAATTTAAAGAACAGATTATATCTCAATAAACGGTTCTACATGTCAAATGTGTTGTAATCCTTTACCCTTTCTAGTGCGCGGAGTTTCAACTTCAAAGCAATTATCATGTTGTATGCGCCGGTAAAGAATGCTAAAATTTTTCTCAGTCTTAGCGTCTGTGTTATTTTTCTGAGCCAGCCGGCGCACGTGGCTGCCTGCGGTGCGATTCATTGTCTGTCTCTTTGTTGGCGTGCGTCGTTATTAGGATTAGGAGACCTAACTTCTACAAATTCACCTTGTCGAGAGGGTCCTACCCTGTTTGAATCCCGCCAGTTCTGATGAAATTCAGGTCTGTCGTTTTGTCGGTAGTTTACATAGTTTCTTTTTTGTCGGTCATGTGGTGGAGAATTTCTCCTGGAATCGTAACTGCACAGGGGCCGTTGCGTCTGACGTTATTCTGTCTCCCTTGATAATGATTATTTTGGTTCCCATATTGCCTGTTTCTCTGATTGTCTCTGTAATAGTCATTACCGCGAAGAGGTGATCTTTCCCTGTAACTATTATTCTGCCAACTGTTGTCATATGGGTGGTGTCTGTTTTGGTCATGATTTGTGTTGTGAGAATAGCCTTGTCGTGTCCTGTTATTATTTCTGTCTTCGCGGAATTGTGACGAATGTGACCTGTAATTCTTGTGTTCCTGTTTTCGCGTCCCGCGATTGTCAGTGTCAATTTCCAATTCTTGTAAGAGTCCCTGAAAAGCTCCAATGTCGTCTTTGCAACGTCCCGCCAAAATAATATGTCGTAAATGTTCAGGCAATTTGATTAAGCAAATGCGGATGAGTTTTGAGGGGCTGTATGGGTTTGAAAGATACTGATTCTTGTGCAACATGTCTTCAAAATATTTCACAATACTGGAAAATTCAGATTGTTCGAAATGTTTCATCATTATAACGCTGTGTTTTACTCGGTCTTGTGTAGCTTGAGACCAATATGCTGAGAGGAAGACATGATAAAATTCTCCTTCACTGTGACAATTGTGAATGACCGATCGCATTCTTACAGCTGCTTCATTCTCTAAGTAGCCACACATAAATTCTAACCTATGCTCCAATGACCAGTTGGGAGGAAAACAATGAGAGAATTGATGGAGCCATGCTTGTGGATGAATGTCGTTGCCAGAATTCTTAAATGTTTTGAATTTACTTGTAGTAATGAACAGCTTATAGTCAAAATCATCGAGTCGGCGAGTCGCATATCGGTAATTGTTACGTCGTGTCGGCGGTTCCATCTCAAAAATCGGTGCACCTCGCCAATTTCTTTCATAATTTCCGAAATGCCCTGTGTTATTATTTTGTGGCTTTTCCATATTTCTAAGTCCCTCTTCCCGTGTTGGAGCGTGAGTGTCCTCTGAAATATGTAATTCTTGTATTGCTTGTGCCAACTGATCTTGCGCTTCCCGGATTTCTCTTTTGTGTTGCGTATTGATTTGATTCTGATTTTGTTTGAATTTTCTAATTTGTTCATACTCTTCTGTGTAAGTGTGATTCAGATCATCATCCACCTTTGTAGATAAGTTAGTGAACTGATCCGAAAGTTCGGCTACTTTTTCTGAAACAAGTTTCAGAGTGTCCATTTGTGTTGAAATCGTATCTACTTGGTCCTTTAAGTTTTCCTGAGTTTTTGCAAGTTGCGTAACCGAATCGGTAGATGCAACTGAGTCAATTTTAGCTTGCAAGGTGTCGTGATTTTCATGAACAATAGTTTGCAGTTCTTTCATGGCTGTTTCGTGATTCTGTAATGCATTTCATGACGCGAAAAAATAGGTTGAAAATGCTCACAAATTTGTGTTTTTACGTCATTGCAAACTTTTTGACATTTACATTTGAATTTAAGTAACTCAGCAGTTAAAGCTTCACGTGTTTGTTCAAGCGTGGTGTCTAACTTTTGAAGCTGTGGCTGTGTTTGTCTCTGATTTTGTTGCATTGTGTCTAACTTTTGAAGCTTTGTCACATTTGTTGCACTAATTTTAATAACAATGCACTGGTGTTTGAAACATGTTCCGCAGTGCTATTTGGCAGTGCATTTGAACCGGCAGTATTCGCATTTTGATAAGCAGAAAATTTGTCTTGACTTATTTGAGAAAACGGTGAGGACCCAAAACCTGAATGTACAGTATTTACGAGATTGTGTCGTGTCATTTCGGATTCCTGAGGCGAGCTGTTGCCGACCGATCGATCGATAATGCTTCCCTGTTCACTAATTGTTTCACTGTCTACACCATTATTTGCAGCCCACTCCATTTCCCTATGCACAATTTCCAAATTACTAATTTGAACATTAGTTAATTCATACACGGTGGCGCTAACACACTGCTTTCGTCTTCACTGTCATTTCTCAGTTTACTTTGGAGCCTAGTTTTACGTTTTTCACGCGCCATTATTGTCACAATATTTCAAACGATAACACAGAAAAGCGCAATTTGAAGAGGAAAATAAGAAAACACATTAACATAGCATTGAAAATAATATCACGTTGATTGCAAGCGCAGCTGCAAAATACTTGGTGCAAATCTACATGCATGCCACAACTGTTTTACTGTACAACAATGAAAAACTACAACAACAAAGTAAATTCTCTCTATAAATACGCGCTAGCAATAAACAATAGCTACACTAATTACACAAACTACAAGAAAAAATCAGAAGATTCCAGTGAGGTATCCTCGGCTAAGGGTCGACTTATGAAACATCCCCTTAGAAAAATTAATGAATTACTGTGCTGATAAAGCTCTTACATTATTTGACCTTCAAACAGCTGAGTAGAACTGAACGTAATCAGACATTTCGCTCTATGCCTATTCTGATCAACACTAAACTGACACACAATATCTTTAGCGCAATGCAATTTGACTTACAATAATCCCTACAAAAGAATGGCCCTGATTAACATTGAACTATACCTTTCACAAATCACTTACCTCACAAAAATCTTCGTTACTCGAACTACTGCAATACAGCGAGCGCCACTACTGACAGCTAAATAAAAGATTTAAACTACTGAAGGCACTAACTTCCGATAGGCATAGTTAGCAAATGAAAGATTTTGTTAGAGAACAAACAATGTATTTACCTTAATAGTGTTCAAAAGTCATAATATATATAGCAGTTCATGACATCCAGTCTTACAAATTTACTGTCTCTGATGGACACACGTCCAGACTATCCGCTCTCAAAACTCCGCCATTTCTCTCCCCACATCCACCACTGCTGGCGGTTCACCTCCAATTGCACAATGCTACGTGCTGTTAACAGCCAACTGCCCAACACTACAATAGCAAACAACAACGCAAACCAGCCACAGACTGCACACAGCACAGCCAGTGATTTTCATACACAGCGCTACGTGGCGTTACCAATAAAAAAAAACCTAAACAGCCTGCTTACAACATTACTCATCCAAGGTATCTCTATATTATTTCATCAGTCCATTTTCTGGCCAAGTTTTGCCCTAGGATTTGGTCATGTTAAGTTCAGAACATAGTGTTCTACGGTTCTAATCTTTCTAGAAGGAATACATCTCGTTCTCGGCGTCTCTGAGGAGTTACAGCTCTTTATATTCTAATTACGTTACTAATACAAACAGTTTATTGTCCGTGATCATTACAAATGTTTTCATGGCTTTCATTTGTTAACATCAGGTAGTTATGTGTTAGAGAATGAGATCATTACATCACTACAAGAACACATTCCATTAATTAAATTACTCCCACTGTATTTGGTTCTATATTTTTATCATAATGTGATAAGTTTCTTGGTTGAACCTATAGGGTAGAAATGGAATGTTGTCGAAGAACTGGCTGTGAATGGACAATACTTAAAATTTAATGATCAAAGCTTCAGACTAGACTTCACATTTATTTTATCTGCTGACAGTTAATATTATATCCATATAGGCATTTGTTACCACATTACTTATTCAAACAGACCTCTGAGGTCGCTAGTACTTATGTTTTAGCTAACATAAATAGATAACCTTACATGTTCTACATGTGTCAGTATCTGTTTATTAGATACATATTTCATAAAAATCATTACTCTTCTGGTAACATTTTCAGTCCTTAGATTCCATTCTTTATAGAATCTCATTCCATTTGTCTCTTTCCAATATTTCATACCCTCGACCAGCTAACCCCAAAAACTTACTTGGGCCATGTCATCTATCTCTGTTTCACTTTTACAAACTTATTCTAAAACTCACTGTGGTTGTATACCTACCCTTTCTCAACTACTGAATAATTAGCCATCGATATATTGTTGTCACTTACAAAATAGTGTTAAGTTTCACTTATTAGGACACAGGCAAAGAATCCCTAAGGCAGCCTTGGACGTTATTCAGTTCGTAAGAGCAGGATAATACCTACCCACTTTTGTTTTTCTTTAGTTCAGCCATAACATGAAAGCATTCAGTGTTGCTTAACTGAGCAAGTAATATATATGTATTTATATGACCTCACATAAGGAATTGTAATATCTAAGCCCATCATTCACTGCTTCTGTAATGAGTGGAACTATTTCTTAAGATCTCAGTGTAAAAAGAGTCCTTTAATGTCTTTGCTTGTTGGGTATGCTAACAAATAACTACTTTGGATTTAAATTCCCCAGTCCTTTCTGGTGGTTCATTGTCTGTCTAATGTGGTATGCCATGTGTAATGTGTCATGTTCAGAGTATTTTGTTAAAATTGGGTGGATACTAACCAATGGGATCTCCATCAATCTTACTTACTTGATGAAAGGCGGGCCAAGCTCTGCATGTCATGTGTAATGCAGCAGCCGCATCATCACTCACATCATCAAACTGACATCTTCATCTTGCGACATACATTACCATGAAGGCTTTACATACAGTCAAAAGAAATAACTCGCACTGAAATTGTTGTTGTATGTTGTGTCATGGTTATCAGTGTTGCTTGTCATAAAGATGAACAGCTGGAACTGTCTGTATCTGAGTAGACTTCTGTCTGTCATAATCACAGAAAAAGATAGCTCTACCCCCCTACTCCTAGTCATATGATTATGTGGGGACAGATTACTACAATGCATTTCATCAACCTAAGTAATTTTAATTTAGTTCTGGACTATGATGAACATCATAAGTCTCAGCTATGTGAGCGGCCTGGGCTGTGTCATTCCTGAACAGTCTGTTCAGTGCATTTAATTCCTTTTCTCGTATGTTGTCTATCACATCATTAAGTTGAGGTGTTAAAGTTTCTTATGTATGGTCAAAGTCACTATTGATCGTTTGTATAGGAACGTTTTGTTTGATGCATCTTTCAGTGAGGTGTTGAGACTGGTCTCCATTCGGTTCATAAATGTTTGTGTACTTATGGGTTAAATAATCATATTCGTTAACCAAATTGTCTAGCTTCTGAACTGCGGTAGTAAAGGCATCAGTTATACTGTCTTGTTTTTGTATGATATCATCAAAGTTTTGAATCATGTTACTCAGTTGTTTTACAGGAGATAGTGTTTTACATCCTACCCTAATTTTGTTTCATGGTCCCTATTTCATGTTTCATAGCAGTCATTTCATTTTTTAGTTCCAAGACTAATTGCACAATAGGGTCTTCTGTTGCACTAACAAGTTCAGAAATTTTCTCGCCCATAGTCAGTGACGTAATTTAACTCGTTGTAGCTATTTAAATTTTCAATGGTGAATTCGCCCTCTGGTATCTGTTAAGACTTAGTTTCTCTTTGTGAAGATGCCATTATTCTAAATGTTGTCATATTATCACCATTCTAATGAACAATACAGTTTGTCAAATCTACTACACATGATGATGCAGTATGTATATAAATAACTCAAACATGGTATTTGTGCACCACTCATCATTACAGCCAAACAAACTTTCTTTGAGAAGAAAACTGGGCGCACCTAGTTATGATTATATGCCATTTTGTGTGTCTTTTACCAAGATGTACAGAAATTATGTGCATTTACAAAATTTTCCAATAACTATTTTATTTTAATTTGGAAGCTACAAATAAGCAAATTTTGCAGCTACTGAAAGCAGAACTTGGTGGAATGACTGACATAGCGTTTTACCTAGAGTTTTCATGTTAACATATATCTATGTAGGAATCTACCAGTTTTGATCTCTTGTTGTTTTGTACATGTTCATTTGATTTTAATGGTCTTGAAAAATAAATTCTGTTATTTATACATAAAGTTTCGAGTCTTTCAAAAATTCGTAGATTAATTGTTCAGCATCACACATCTGTATTGTTGCATTGTGTGAAGAGAAACATTCTTGAAACAGATGTATTTTAAAATAAAATAAAAATAAACATATACAACATAATAATTATTCACTTTACTAGTCCTTTGAACGGTCTCCAGTTTGATTCTGCAACCAGAGAGAGAAATTAGACAATGGATGTAGATGTTAATATTGCATGGAATATTGTAAGTTTTAGGAATAACTAGCTTCGTTTCTTATTTTAAAAATGTGTCAACTTTGAATTTCTCAAATGCATCAGTGCTGTTTACACTTCCAAATCAGACTCCAAAAATTAAAAAGCAGCCATTTTCAGAATAATTACTAAAGTTTGTTAGCAATCTCAGGGAGATAGCTGTAATTATGGATAAACACGTGCAAGCTACTTATTCTTATTCATACAATCACACTCACCTACATTTCCACCCTAAAACCTGTCAATAACATACCAAGTGCAAAATAAAATAACATGACACAAGGTGTAAGCAAAAATGAGTATTACCCTCAGTTTAAGAAACGTATATTGATACAGACATTTTAAGAGATCACAGCTAGGAGGAGAAAAGATGAAGGGGGAAGTAATGAGTGTAGGCCAATCGGAAATAGATGGGTGTATTACAATGATAACAATTTCCAAATTTATTACTTTGTACTTTACACATTGTGACTAAAGGTCTCTTATAGAAATGATTTTTCTTCATCACATATCATACATTTATTAGGCTATTATATTGGCTCTAAAATAAAATACTTTTATTAGAATAAAAATGGACGAAAATTACTACTCTTGCCAGGTAAAATAAATGCATAAATAAATAAATAAATAATATGGCATCATAATGTTCCAATTGGAATATTTAGTCTAACATATCTATTCATATAGATTCATTCAGCTAAAGATCTCCACAATGCTGTAAGACTTACTCCAAAATAATGGTTTCTTTTCCTATAGGTTTTTTGGACTTGGAAATTGGGTATTCATTTTTGATAATTTTTTGTGCACTTATCAGTTTCCAGATACAATCTTTGTTTGCAAAGTATGACACTTTATGTACGATATACTGCGATAGAAAAACGAACCAGTGACCACTGTAAGTATTTTATTTCATTTGTTTATTTGTGAGTTTTCATTTATGTTCAATTTTTTCAAAGATCTATACAGAGCCAAGGGACTACCAGAACATCACTAGTTGCCACCTGCACCTCAGGGTGTTCTGCAGCCTTACTGCTATCCTAACAAGCGACTACCAGCAGCCCTACTTGCGTACATATAGTTTGTGATATGAAGGGGAAACTACACGTAACCTGTCAACAAACCATCGTGTATTACCCAGACAATACGATACTGTGTTTCCATGGTTAAGGGAAAATGAAATTGTAATTTTATTACAAATGAACGTATAAACTGCTGAGTGAGGGCAGATATCTTACCACTTCCTTGCACTAACAATGGTCATAACCCACAATGTTGAAAGTAGAAGCACAACAACCCCTCAGTTTTAAGAGATACTGTTTCAACTTATTCCAAATCTGCGCTTAAAAATTTAAAGTCCACAGTGGTTTTCTGATCATAGACTTGAACTTTCATAGATTAAGGTCACCAACACTGTGAACAACTGAACTTCAAATTCCATATGTCTATGTCTAACGAAGACTGTAAGGATGATCTTGCATTACAATCAGTTTCCATTTCGTTGAGTAAGAGCCAATCTGCAACAAAGAAATAAACACACCTCTCTGAAAAATGATCATCGATATTAACCATGTACCTATCGCATCATATCTGTGAGATTGTAATTCTTGTGTGATTAGCTCATGATGTCTCATACTGATGTCAGTCTCTGTGTGGTTTTCTTTCAGGGACGATAGTGTTGTCGTTTGCGTAATTAATTTTTTTTTTTTTTGTGGAAAGCACACTGACGTGTTAGTCTTAGAAATGAACATTATCAATGATTATATTGTGAAATTTTCTTATTTTTTGTCGTATGTAAAACTGTTCTTTTGTGGAAAACCTATCTGCAGAGATGTTAAAACCCATGATACTATAGTTTCAGAGCGTACATGGCAATAGTGATGTTATTTACAGGCTTGTACTTCATTTCACACGCAGTGACACAAGTGTATTTTGTGTATAGAAATATGAATTTGGTAGCTGTACTGAATTACTAAAATTCGATGTGAGCTTCTTATTCTATGCGTTCTGCTTTATGTAAATCTTGTATCATGTATCTGAATTTTGATTTTTTTATATTGCTGTATACACACTGACTTTGTGTATCATATACTATCGATCTTACTATGTGAGGATGCAAAATTTTAGAGCTTTGTAATGTTACTGTATCTAAAATGGTTTTTAGTATGTGAGTGAGCTCAGTATCAAAACTTGTTTGGGATAACAATGAGAATCAATCGATGTTTGAAAGGTAGAATAGACGAATGTGTTCAAGCCTTTGAAATATGATGGATTAAGTAACGTAATTTCATACTGCTTGTAAAATCTTTTAATGTAAAAGTGTGTTAACAAAAGACAGTTAAAGAAGAGTGGATTAGTGTAAGCTGGAACACTAACAGACCTGTCATGTTTGATTACGAAAAGTTAAATTTATGCCAGCAAAGTAGAAGAACAAATGTTGATGTCTTGATTAATTTAATAGGAATTTAACAACAAAATATGACATGCGTTACATTGGCAGTACCCAAATCCTAACAGTGTTTCAAATGAGCATGTAACCCAAAGTCATGCTGGCCCTCAATTTCTTCGATGTACTTCTGCTTTAACAAGTACTGAGCACCAGTGTATCAGTATACATTTAAAAACAGCAGGAAGGACTGATGTTACATCGCCCATTTTTTCCCAAAACTGTCCTGTAACTAACGCAGAATCATATATAAAGACCGATTAGATTGGAGTAATTAAACAACACTTCGAAATGAAATGAATATTAGTACCAGTAATTGTTGATAATTAATTATTTCAGTTTACATTTTTGTTCGTGTTTTCCAGGTGTGCAGGCATCTGCAAGTACAGTGGGACGAGCTAGCAGCACTCGGGCTAGCAGCCAGGCTCCGTAGCTGGTTAGGGGGACCACTCTCGCAGGAATTCTCAGAGGGGCTCACCAGACAGGCGGCAGGTCAGTGTCACTTGCTTGACCAGACTTTCTGTCTAAGCTGCCGAAACTCGGGTTACCCTCGATGCAACATACATATAATCTACTGTGGCTTAAGTGCTCCAGCAGCGACTGTTTTACGACATGAAGGAGGGAAGGAGAAATGCCAGTTTTAGCAGGGTCAAGGAATGCATTATTGTGAGTAAAACGTAGAAAACTGTGTTTCTTTGCGATGCATATGAACCCAAAGATAAAATCTAGAAAATGTACTGATAACTCGCAGTTTGAGACCTCTTCGTAAGAGGTCCACAAAAATGAATTGTTTACACAATGTCCGGTTTGGCTAATGTAAATGAACTGTAAGTTAAAGAGAGAAACTCGACTCTGATGCTGAGATCCCAATTCATTCGCTAGAGAAAGAGATGGAGAGCAAATGAGATGCTGTTTTTTAGCACTATTTAGTAGGAAGTGCGTTACTAATAAACAGCTGGAAGAGAAGCTCAGGAAAGGAGAGCAGCATCTTTTAAGGAAACTTTTTGCTGGTAGGCACTTGAAATAATGTAGCCCAACCAATCCCAGCAAAGTAAAGGAAGCAAAAGGTAGAAATGCGAGTTTTCCTTTTAACGATCAGTTGGTAAAAATTCATTCGACACCAAGATTTCGACACTTAGATTTGTTCTTCACTTGACCACCCGGAGCCATCTACACCACCGCCTTCATCACAGGAGAACCATCCCCAAGCAGATGAGTTAAGGGTCTCGGAAAAATTTTGAGATGACTCATATTAGCTTCAAGCACAGGTAGTTGGTGCGCCGCCAATGACTGACTATGCAGCTGCTTCAGCCTTCACCTACAGACATGGTAAGATCGAGCGGCCACAGGGAGATGACCGCTGGGGACAGTAAAGTCATTTTTGAAGAACTTCAACAGCTACAGACTTCACTCTGAAGATTAGCTTTCAGACGTTTATGACTAGTTTGCTTCCAACTCCAGCCACAGATGCGACGCTTTCGCTTCTCTGGTATTATTTGTCTTTTACACTAGCATCACGACAATCAGGATACGATTTTGCAACTGTAATTGTTTCATTTTTGTCCATGATTATTAGAATCGTACCCCAGACCCTTCAGTCAAATGTGCTACGGTTTTACTTTAGATTAACTGCTGTTTGTCAAGCGATTCTTAGTCACTTTAACGTAATAAACCGAATTATGATTTCTGTTTCATTTAGTACTCACTGAATTCCTAATTCTTTATTTTGGAGTGTGTCTAATTAATTCACATCAGATAACTGGGCCAGTTAGAATACATTCGGACTAGACAGTCGACTATCTCCATTTAGCATGTCGGTGTCACCACTCCAGGACAAGAACCTTGTTATGAACCACGTGACCGGGGGCTGGGTGATACCGCAAGAAATACCCCTGCAAGCGACATAAATACTGTGAATTTTGAGGCAGATTCATTCGGAGTCTGGGTATACCAGCAAAATTCCAGGTCTACACTAAACGATGAGACGACTAGGTCCACCCAGTGGGATTCGATGCCACAGTTCCTCGACCTTCCTTCTACGCTTGCCGCGACGACTCCTGGCAGGGGCAGTGGGTTGTGTCCCACTCAGGGAAGTTATTCCTCTTCACCGCGGTGGACGTGAATCGTGCTTGAGTCGGCTGGGCATGGATGTTCCGCAGCAGAACATAGTCACAGCACAAGATGGAGAGCAGTGATGACGTCAGGACCTCGGACATTATCGAGCACCTGCATTGCTGCCGGCATGACATCAGCATTTCAGGGCACTGACACATGTACCTCTACACTACATTTACATCTACAGCACCTTCTACATCTACATAGATATTACGCAAGCCACTGTACGATGCGTAGTGGAAGGTACCCTGTACAACTAATAGTCATTTCCTTACCTGTTCCACCAGCAAAGAGAACGAGAGAAAAGAGACTAACTATTTGCGTGCAGATGAGCACTAATTTCTCGTATTTAATCTTGGTGGTCCTTACGTCAAATGTATGTCGGCGTTGGTAGAATCATTCGGAAGTCAGCTTCAAATGCCGGTTCTCTTAATTTTCTCAACAGTGTTTCCTTCCAGGAATTCCCATTTGAGTTCCCGAAGCATCTGCATAACACTTATGTGTTGTTTAAACCTAAAGGTAGCAAATCCACCTCAGAATTGGTTCTCCCTTCAATCCGACCTAGTACGTGTCCGAAACACTCAAGCAGTACTCAAGAAAAAGTCGTACCGGCGTCCTATGTGGTGTCTGATTTACAGGTGAGCTACTGTTTCCTAAAATTTTTCCAATAAACCGAAGTCGACCATTCGTCTCCCCTATCACAGTTGTCACATTCTCCTTCATTTCATATCGCTTTACAAAGCTATCCCCATGCACTTAAGTGCCTTGACTGTGTCAAGCAGGACACTAGTAAAACTGTATCCAAATATTACAGGTTTGTTCTTCCTACTCATCCGCATTAACTTACGTATTTCCACGGCTCGCTGCCATTCATCACTGGAAATTCTGTCTAAGTCATCCTGTATCTTCCTGCAGTCACTCAACTTCGACACCTTACCGTACACCACGGCATCATCGGGTAGCAACCGCTAATTTCTGACCACCCTGTCCGCCAAATCATTTATGTCTATAGCGGTCCTATTACACTTCACTGGGGCACTCCCGTCGACACGTTTGTAAAACTCAACATACTGGATTGTGCTACTTAACAAGTCTTCGAGCCACTCACGCATATGTACCTTCGTTAACAGCCTGGAATGGGGCACCGAGTCAAAAGCTTTCCGGAAATCTAGAAATATGGAATCTTCTTGTTACCTTTCATCCATAGTTCTCAGTATATCAGGTGAGGAAAGGGCAAGCTGAGTATCGCAAGAGCGATGACTACAGAACCCATGCTGATTTGTGGACATAAGCTTCTCAGTCTCAAGAAAGTTGATTATATTCCAACTGAGAATATGTTCAACGATTCTGCAGCAAACCGAAGTTGCGGAAATTGATCTGTAATTCTGCGGGTCTGTTATTTTACTCTTCTTATATACTGGAGTCACCTGCGCTGTTTTCCAGTCGCTTGGGACTTTGTACTGAACGAGAGATTCGCAATAAAGGGGCCAACGCCGTCGAGAATTCTTTATAAAATCGAGTTTCATTCGTTTCTGTACGCCAGGAATGCTTATTACTACGTCGTCCATACGGGAGTCTGTCCTATGGTTAAATGACTATGTTTGTACGATTCTCCCGTGTGAACGATTTCTTGAATGTGATATTTAAAACTTTGGTTTTTCATTTTACTGTCTTCGACTATCACGCCAGACTAGTCAACGAGGCACTGAATATAAGCCTTAGACCCGCTTAGTGATTTTACATAAGCCAGAATTTTCTCGGGTTCTCTGCCTGGTATTTTGCTAAAACGTGACGCTGATAGCTGTTGTATGCTCCGAGCATAGATCTTTTCACAGACGCACTCATCTGCACTAACCTTCACTTGTCGTCATTTGTGCGTTTTCCTTTCAAACCAAGACTGCAACGTTCTCTGTTTCCTCAGCATCTTCCGAATTTCGTTATTAAGCCATGGTAGTTCTTTTCCATTGCTTGCAACTGTTTGTCTGCTCTGTCTAGTAGAAACACTCTCCTAGCCTTCTTGACTGATTTGTTAACTTTTGCAATCATAGTTTCAATAATGACATATTGATCGCTAATCCCCGTTTCTATACTGGCATTGTCGATAAGGTCTGGCATGTGTGTAGCTACAGAGTGTAAAATATTTCCATTGCGTGTGGGTTGCCGAGCTAGCTGCTAAAAACAGTTTTCAGAAATTTTGTTCAAAAGTATTTCGCACGTCTATCTGTCTGTGACCTCCGCAATGTATCCATAGGCATCCCAGTCTATACTCGGTAGGTTAAAGTCGTTTCCAACTATTACTGAATGATCTGGGTATTTACGTGCTATTGACAGTAGACTTTCTTTGAATGACTCTAAGAACTGCCACAGCAGAATAGGGCGGCCGGTAAAAATAACCAACAATTAACCTAGTTTCACCTACACCTATTACACGCGTCAGATAACTTCACTGCCACACTCACCTTCGACCTTATTAGAGACAATATTTTTGACAACTTCAATGAACACTACTCCTCCTATAGCTTCTAATCTGTCTTTCCAATGTACGTTCCACGACTCAGACCTTTCCAGTTCAGGTTTCAGCAGCTTTGAGTCCCAAGAATAAACTGAGGATGAGAACTTTCCTGGAGGGCAGTAAACTCGGGAATTTTATTACGAATACTTATTTTACTGATAAAATTATGACAGTCGAAGTGTCTTTATTCTGAAAGCCGTTTGACTTCCCTTGCTGTATATCGACTGGCGCGTGTGCGTTGGAGCACCTCAAACTACTGCCTTACCTAAAAAATCTTCATGTGCACTCCACAAGTACTGGGCTATCGGTGTAGCCTGAGGTGGCAGCCGACCATCCGCTGGCCAACTTCGGCCTACCGCGCCCGAGTGCGACGGGTCTGCCTTGAATTGTCAACGACGAGATGTGCTTCTCTCTAACACCAGTCTGTCATTGGCCCAAATGTACCATTCCCTACAGCGCACCCTACTGAGTGGGGTGAAATCGATGTCACTCATAAAGAGTCCTATCAGGGAACAAGACAGGGCTGGCTAGAGGTGAAAACCTGGAAAATGTTTCTGTGTATAACATTCCCCCTCCACCCCGAACCTTCCCCCCCCCCCCCTCACCTTAACATATGAAGCAGACCACGTTAAAGGAATTAGGCGCCGTATGTTAGAGATGTTAATGTTAACACAGCCCGATAAGTACCAGTCGTCTGCGAATTATTATGTATGACTGGGGTTATCTACCAGTTTACATCTGGTTAGTGAAGTTTTTCGCTGCAAAAAGACGGCTGGTCTTCAAGTAATGCCATATTATACTTTTAACCGGTCCATGTTTTCACAACCATTACTTACAGCTATTCCATTAGTTCACTCACGGTACACGTTTCTCAGAGATACACCCGCAATCCAGAAATTTGGTGGGTTTCTGAAACACTGCGGGTGTTCAGCATCCTTGGAGTTCAGCTTCACTAATTCAGCTGCAGTGGTGGGGTCAAAAAATTTTCAGATGTGTGTGAAATCTTATGGGACTTAACTGCTAAGATCATCAGACCCTAAGCTTACACACTACTTAACCTAAATTATCCGAAGGACAAACACACACACCCATGCCCGAGGGAGGACTCCAACCTCCGCCGGGACCAGCCGCACAGTCCATGACTGCAGCGCCGCGCGGGTCAAATGTTGGCGTAAAGCTCGTGTGTTCCATTCCACAACTACTTCACCAACGTAGATCGCGTAACATATGCCATGACCACTGGATATTGATTTAACAAAATTATTTACCTGAGTAAATCATCATAATGATCGTTCTCAATAGGCATGTAATTTACCCTGATGAATAAAGGCCATTCTAGATTTTTCTGAGAGTCATAGTTTTCATCAAACACATTCATTTCCCTTATACTTTCGCTATGGTCATATATTAAGTCTTCAATGTATTTTCGAGTGCATCTGTCCTCATGTCTTAGAAAGTATTAAAGAGCTACCTTGAGTAACAGTCTTATTTTTCTAAGGCTACTAGTATGGATTCCCTTGAAACCGTCAACTAATTCCTCAAAATCTATTCATCTCACAGTAGTAATTCATACACGTTGCTCCGTTAATTTCGATCAGGACTTGTTAGTCCTATATCCATTTCCATAGTTAGGGTTCTGATTTACTCGATTAAAATCTAATATTTTTGTTATGATGTTTGTGATCATTTGAGCTAATATGTTGTTTACTATGGAGACGCGGCTAACTGCTCTGTATTTTGACTGTCTCCTTTGTGGTGAAGTATAATAATTACAGCAGCGGCGTTGCTAAGTTTGGGGAACTGTCTTCCTCCGCAGATACATCGTAAGCAGCTTTGCAAGCTCCTTTTGTATTATTTATTTTCCTTCTATTGGAATGCGGTTATCTTCTGGTATATCGCCTTTATTACTATTATTGGTTGTTTTATGCACCTCATTGGCATTTCTTCCGGATTGTCATTATTTTGGTTACTTTCTATATGGGATTCAGATCCAGATTATAATGACACATAGAAAAAGGGCGAAATTCTTGCACCATATTCTCTCTGCTGTTAGATATTGTGCTGCCTGAAATGTGGTTTCTAACCAACGCAAGTTTTGGCTTTTTGTCCTTCAGAATTTTTTTGTTTTCGATTGCTTCTCATATTTCCATTGTATCTAAGCACATTCTCTTGAAAATGTGTGTAAATAAGTTTGTTTAACTAGGAGTATCGTATAAAGCTATCCTTTACTTGAAACGTTCGCCATTACTTTCGAAGCAACGTCATTCTGTTTTAGATTTCCTTTTCTTGTGCTCTTTTCGTATGTGACTCATCTTCCGTCTTTGCATAAGTACCATTGTCAGTGACTTGCTGTTTCCGTCTATGTGTGCATGACTTTCATTACCTAAGCTGCTGAACGAGTTCTTAATTTTCTTTGGCTATTTATAGTCAATCTAATTTTTAATTCTATTAATCCTTGCGATTCTTTGTTTTCAATTTGATTTCTTCTGTGAAAACTTGTAAATGACAAGCTTGTTTTCTCTGTTGATTCTACTAACATACGACCACTGTCATTTCTGTTATCATATTTATAACTTATGTGTCTCATGGAACGTGAGGAAGTTGTTGCTTAGACGTGAACGCTTTCCATAGAGTGTATCTCGCTGTTTTCTTCAAAAATCTTGTTAAGTGTTGAGATTCCTTTCCTGTCTGTAATATGGTTAACATTTTTCATTTTTTCAATGAACCCCACAACTCAATTTACTCCCGACTCCGTCTCTGTAGTGAATGTGAGTATGTAGTATATCTACAATTGTATATCTACAAAATTCTCATCGAATCTCAATTGTCAGAATTTTGTAGAACTTCTTTTATTTTCCTAGATTATTTACTTCTATGTCTAAAAATTGTAATTTACATGAACGGCACACATGGTTGTAACTGTACTTTTACACTTCAACAATTTACATCCCCACGCGATTCAAATCTTCTGGGTAGTCAGGGGGAGGTCTTTCCGAAAATTATCTTTGTTTCAGATAGTGAGACTTTTATCGCAGGATGTTGTGCAAGGAGATTATGGATTACAATTTTAAAGTAGTTTTCGTCTTCTACAAACTCTAATAAAGAAGCAGTATAATGAGAAAAAGCACCAAAGATTCTATTGACTTGTGCTACTCTCATAAATTTTGACAAGGCGAGGGAATAACACTGAAGAAAGAAAACCACGTAACCACGTAATCCTATAGTCCGACATTATGTAGACTGCATTAAATGTATACGATAACATGTGTTCACAGCCACAGCGAATATTTCACGAGTCTGAATTGGCTGGCATAAATTAAAAGCACGAATACTGGATCCATCGAGCAAATTAAATTATTCCACTCTTTTCAATTACTGATTATTCAATAATTACAGAGATTGTACATACCATTTTCGCTCTACTATACGTTCAGTTTGGCTTTCGGGTCCACAAGGATTCAAAAGTTAAATATTCAGGTCGTCAGTACGTCACTAACTCTATGGATTACAATTTTAAAGTAGTTTTCTTCTTTAACAAACGTCTGGATATTTTACTTACGTTCGTAGGCAGTGCTCTTATATCACACAGACAACATATAGGAAACATTAATAAAATATTCCACACGGTTTCTTATGCAGTAAGATATACGCTCACGCATCGTCCTAGGCCATCAGTATTGGTATCTTACTTCGAAACTATAAAATTAAACAGCAGTGTGTAACAACGGTGGAAATAAAGCGACACACAGCTGACACTACATGTAGGCCTGTTGATACAGATCCGACGGACGCAGTACACATTCTACATTGCGTTTTAGAATCATGAATATGTTCAACGTTTAGAGCATCTCTCACTAAGAAGTTGATGATGGTGACGTCCTGGTTTTGGCGCAAAACTGCAAAGTTTTTAAAAACTATACGAAATTCATTTATGAGACGAGTGTGGTTGAAAATGATAAACGACGGGAATCACCATTTCGGTTAAACTGTGAGTCAATTATTAAAGGATTACTATCCAAATGGTCAACTCATGGTGGACGAGGAACACATTTACCGGGTCACGTGGTGCCTCTTCGTGACAAGCAATGCATATGCCGAAACCTTTCAAAGCCAACGACTCACGGTCTGAAGTGAGATGTTGGCTGAAAACGTCCAGCCAGATCTGTACCTTGGCAACTTGGCAGTGTCACACTGTCCCGACCTCTGTGGCGTCCTGAGGAAATATAATGATAGTGTTACTAGATATATCAGATGGAGATGGTCCACATAGTCCGGTTCCTTTTCATTCTTTTTTTTTTCATACTCGGATGCTTACAGTTTCGGCAATCATCAAAATTGTATTGAATTTCCTTTTACACTTTTCGTTCCCTACCCTGTTCGAAGAATGACTCACTGAAGAGTAACAGACTTTTCAGCAGAAAACTGGACGAGCTGATAGTGGGGCAAAGAGAAAACCAATTGCTAACATTTGAGAAGCCCAGATGCAAAAGCCACTAAATTTCTTGTCTATTTTGAGTTGGGCACACTGTCGTATAGATTTTTTCAGCGTCTACAAGATCGAATAGATATCAGGCTGCAAAAGCGGCTATAAACATTGAAAATGGGTGTAGAAATCCGTGTTCGGTTGCAAAAGCCGCTAACTGCACGCGCTAATTGTCCAAGGTTTCCAACCTCCCCCTCCCCCCCCCCCCCCTCCCTGAAGTTCAACAGGCATAGCGGTCGCCATGCCTTGTACGGATGCAAAGCGCGGCAACTGACATCAGACTTACCCATATAGACATTCAAAGCTATAGTTCAGTTTCTTACGAGTAGAAGGGATATTTTTGTTCGCTGCAGCGAACACGTACACAACAATGAACCTCTCGTTGCCATTGCGCTGTCGAACTATACCCCGGTACGCACAGTTCAGCTGATCAACAGGCTGTTTTTTGACGTATTTGCTCGAGTGTTTTGAAGAAGATTACTAATTTTGTAGACGGCTTAAATGCAGACGATGGTAAATATAAAGTGGGAGTTTTCACGTCACTCTCCTCTCGAATTGTTTTAAATTGTTGCTCTTTGGTTTATTTATTTATTTTTTGATTATTGGCGTAACAACGCATATATGGAAAGAGTTACGTGAAATACTTTTAACAATGCTGTGCTTTGAATTTCTTTATCATCGTTACCTTTTTGCAAAATAAAATGTATCTATGGAAGTCTTATTGTTCTGTATCTGGCCTACAATTTAAAGAACGATTTTTCTTAACTGCAACTCATGCTAAGGATCAATATAACTTCCCTACTTCATAGTTATTAAAAGTTGAAATTACTTTTAATGAACACTGATGTTACAGTTCGTATGATCGTTCAAAAACACAAGTTCGCAGTGGATGTTATTTCTTGGTGAAATACTATTTCATACCACGACTAGCCCAAGAACATGAGACTCTCATAAAAAAAATTACGTTATCACTATAAAATTTGCCAGATCAGAACGGAGCACAGCAAGATTACTATCAGATTTTGAAGGTACATTAAATTATTTGCACTGTAAATTATATCCTATCAGCAGCCCGCGTCAACCTGCAACACATCATAAAATCTGCTGATCTTCACTGCCAGCCTGGGAGCTAAAAGAAATAATATTATTTTACTATTATTTTACCGCTTCCTTGCGGTATGCTCGACTATATTGTAAGTCGTTTAAATACGCCGCGGCAGCGGCTCTTTGTTCTCCACGCAGCTCAGCACCACAGATAATATTTATATAACTGAAAAATGTCTCAACAGGATGGGATAATAGGCAAGCAAGCTTTAACAATTAATAATACAAGTTTTCATTTAAACAACTCTATTAAAACATTTAAATATCTCATTGATTACAGACCTGTGTGAATTCACACGTAATGGCGTACATTTCCCAGTCTCGACAAAAGAATGCTACATTCGCGTTCTCCATGACAACAACAGGAGATCTTACTCTCACAACTTCCAGATTAAGAAGACAAAGAATTTAATTTACATCACGCATTATATACTAGTTCCTTTTGTAATCTCTGTTCAACATTTATCTTCTGTGGCGGTTTTATTACTCGCCGACGCAGACGTTCTCAAAAATAAATAATAAAAAAAAAATACATAATTTTACACAATGACACAATATGATACATCTAATTTTCTAATTACTACATAATATGTTGTTTTTGTTTCTTACTAGACGTTACAATGCCCCCTGGCAGCAATTGACTAACGTTGAAAATGTTCGGCAATATGCTGCCACTAACGTCTGTTTGGTTATTGTCTGTTACCTTGGTTGGAACATTCACTTTACACTTCTTAGTTCTTTCACACTGTAGGTTTAATTACACTTTTTATACTGTTCTTACACTTTGCGAGGTGACCGTCAACCTAGTCCCAGGGTCATTACATTTATTTGGCTCCCCCATTCGGGCTACGTGCGATCAGAAAACCTGGGAAAACTGCGCCGGAGCCATGGTCATCTCACAAAAAGTTCAGACTCTATTCAATGTTCACATATAACAAAGGCTATTTGTGATAGTATGTTAAACTTTTAGTCTCTTTGTTATCAATATAATATTTGTGTTCTGGATTGTAATGAAGGTCACTTATTACACATTTTTACAATAGTATAATGAATCGTCCTTGCACTTACTCGCGACAGTTGGTTTAAAATGTCTAGCATTCGTGCGAGTATCCTTCATTAACATGACGAAAACATATTAGATCGATACATCACTAAACCCATGAATACTTTGAATTTGTGTTGGATAACTCAAAAAAAAATGTTTGTCACATCATTTCGTGTCCACTAAACCCTATTCATGTTAGTGCATTAGATACATAGTTGGTAGTTCATTTGAATGACAACAATGTTGTACGGAGCTGGCGGCGCGAAGCAATTGTTGAGTAGCGTCGTCTGGAACGCCGCGTACCGACGGCCGCTGGGTTCGACGACCGGCTCTCAGTAACAGCGACGTCGTGCTGACGTGGCGCCCAAGCAGTCGCGAACCGCGGCGAACCATTCGCCGATGTCGGCGAGTGGCAGTGGTTTACCGCGACCGGCTGGCTGGCGGCACGGCACTCGTCTCTGCTTCTCCGCGTGGCTCCCCGTCGTAGCGCATGAAACAAACATTCCACAACGGTGTACTGTCTTTAAGGACACAGATTACTAGCTGTGGAAGAAGATGCAACTTGTTAAAAGCGTTTATTGTTCAGTAGCCGTCGCTTCACTGGTATGCACTGGTATGTTTTGGCGTGATAACAGGTTTCTTGTGGCATTGTGACACTGGTATTCAGGGTTCGTCACACGCACATTGTACTACACATTTTCACTCACTCCCACGGTTGATACACTGCCAGAGCGTCTTTCAACACGCGAAAATGTTTCGTTACACACATACTAAATGTCTCCGTCGAGCGATGTTTGTTTGAATCGACTTCGAACGGATCAATAACTACTGTTTTTATACACTGTCTATTGTTAGTTGAGCACTGCACTAGGACAGTCTATCACTCAACACTAGACTTATCGACGTATATATTGGTGCAGATACAACAGTCATTTTCTGTCCCTACTACACACAATATTCCGTCCTTTCCTTAATTGTTTATGCACACAGTTTATTTTTTAATACCTTTTAACTGTTCTTCGCATAATTACTCTCATCTACATGGCGTCTATTTGTTTTTACCTTATCACAACACAGTTTTCATATTGTTACTAGGCGTATATAGCCCTTTTGTAAATTTTTTAAAGGTGTGTGATTTTTTTTTTTTTTTTTTTTACATAGTTTTCCTTTTCTCCTTTCAGTGTAGCTTGCCTGGTTATCACCCATCTAGCAAACAGATTTTACCATGTGCATGACAGCTTGACTTGGGCATATTGCTCAATAAATACTTCATTTAGCACTAGCATTATTTTTAATGAATTTTCCTATATGACTACAGTGTAGGTTCCGCATTGGTTGACTTAATTCGCGTATCGCGTAATGAATATTCAAGGGCGTGTACCAAGTACACAGGCTTCAATTGAAGCATTGCTACATACAGAGCGGAGTTTCCACGGAACGGGCTTGTTTTTAATTAGCTTCTGCTCCAGTGTCGTTCTCAAATCACTACTGGCAGCAAACATCACATCACATAATTGTTGCATATTACAAAGTCAATGTTTGGCTAGTAAAGACTCTCTCTCTCAGGGTTCCTCATTCTAATACAATTACAGCAATTACCTTACTATATAAGATTGCATCATTAATTGCACTTACACACTACACATAGAAAATGGTTCAAGAAATTAATCCTTTATAAAATGATTCAAGAAATTAATCCTCACTTTATCAACAAGAAGATTGTTCGTTGCTTAATGAGCATATAATATTTTAATGACTAATTGTCTGTAAACAAAATCTTTCCTGTGTAAGCTATTGCTCACTTTCTGATTCCACTTCCTCCAAGTTTAATTACACACAAATTTCTTTCTTAATACTAACATACTTATATTCTAAAACACAATTAAAATCTTCTTACAACTATTACTCTTTATATGTGATATGTCACTGAATAAATAACTTCACATCTTTACGTGGATATAATCCTTTGATCTTCCCCGTATGGGGATGTGCTAACAAATAGCTACATTCGTGTGGCACGCTTATTACTTCAAAGGGCCCTGAATATAGCAATTGCCACTTACTATTTTGTTTTAAGGTGGCTGAAGATTTAGGGTGGTTACGAATAAGTACTAGGTCTCCTACATTATATTTCTGTTCGTTAGTTACACCTCGATCGTACCTCTTTTTTTCTTTGGCCACTACTTCTCTCCTCGACCAAGGGATGGAGTAAGTTGCGCGACAGTATGTTTTGTGGGGCATCACCTCTATGTGATAGTGGTACCCTTTTACTATTCCTGGTCGGTCGGTAAATACCATAGTATATTCCGATAGCAGCTGCGTCAACTGTTGCTTTTGTGTATCACTTAAACCTTCAGATTCGTGCACTTTGGTTTGAAATGCCTCAACATTTGTTTCAAAATTTCGCTCCTCTAAATTCGGGTAATAGAGGTCTGCTGCATGTGAAAAATCATCGAGGTGTAGTACCCAAGGGTTCCTACCTTTGATATTGATTCGATTACAACACGGCACAAGTACCTCCTTCGATTTCATCATAGATAACTCAATCCTCCTACCCCTATTAATTATGCTTAATTTCCCCAAGGAGAGGTCGATCAATGCGTCCCTCTCACGGAGAAAATCTACTCCCAGAATGCAGGCCACCTTTAATCCTTTAACAACGAGGAACGAGCTCACTATGGCTTCGCCCTCCTTACAAATCTCCACCTGCACCTGGTACTTAACTAACTGGCTCTGTGCACTAATGGCTCCAGACACCTTACAATTATTAACCGGGAAAGTCGGAATGCTATGTCCTTTTCCCAGTGCTTTAAATAACTCCATACTCATTACACTTACTGAGGCACCTGTGTCGATGATTATATTCACTGCAACATCATTGATTTTCGCTTCGATAATAGCTTGCACATTTTCGTTATTATCTTTCTTACATTCGTGCGGTTCGTTCAGTAGATCTTTATCCATACTGACACCGTCGTTGTATCGCAGCATACGTATCCCAGGTATATTATTATCACTCGTGTTGCTCTCACTCCATCCCTCGGCCATCGATGGAGAGCATATCGAGGCCGATTCTAGTTTGTTGGATTGCTTACTTGTGAGGTACTTGGACGGCTATTGTCCGCGACCTCCACTATATGTACATTCTGATTTGTAGGCCGACACGGCTGCGCAATAGGCGCGTTTTGCGGTGGTGGTCTATTGTTGTCATACCGGTCATTACCCTGTCGCTCTGGGCTTCTTCGCTGATTCTGTTGCCAATTTCGATTACTATCACTATAATTGCTCTGCCACTGACCTCGCGCATTTTTCCAGCGGTTGGTCCCTGACATTCCGGATTCGTACCTGTCGTCAAATCGACGCTTTTTGTTATAAGTTGGTTGTCCATACCCGTTCTGGCTTCTACCATTACTACCATTTTGCGAATGTTCTTGTCGCTTGTTACCACCCCCACCATTTCCATGGTTGTGGTTTTGTGCACTACTATTTCTGTCATGTTTACATCCTGACCCATTATTCCGCGAGTGATCGCACGCTGATTTTGCGTCTTCCTGTATCAAGTCTATTGAATCTAGAACAGACAGGAAGTTTTCCATGTCGCTTTCTGGTACATGTATTAATTTCTCTTTGATATGAATGGGTAAATGTGATTTTAGTAGTCTTATTATGTCTCTTGGTGATATAGGCTCGTCCCAGTAGCGCGTTTTGTTTATATATTTTTCAAAATACCGCCTCAAATTCCCAAGACGGGGTGAGTACGGTTCGGGATTATATACTTCTTTTCTTAGCCGCTCTTGTATACAAGGCGACCAATATTTCGACAGAAATGCCCTTTCGAACTGTTCGTATGTCCTGCAGCTGTCTGCTACTTCTGTAGCCCACAACGCTGCGTCACCTTGAATGTACGACATTACGTATTGAATTTTCTGTGTTTCGTTCCATACACTGGGCAAGATATTTTTAAAGCTTTTTATGAATACTACTGGGTGTACTGATTTCCGTTCAGTAGTAAACGTTTGAAATTGCCTATTTTTGATTAAACTTTCTTCAACTAATATTTTTGAACTACATGGGTTTGCTCCTGGGACATATGCTGTGTGCTCCGAACCGGAGCTACAGCTCTTCGCATTATCGACTACAGATTCCCCATTGTTGTATCGCGTATAAGTTTGTGCGTTGCCAAAACCATGGGCTGTTGGCGACATAGGTTCCTGTTCCAGATGTTTTCTGCTTTGTGCTAAACCCTTCTCCAGGTCGGATATCCGTTTGTTCATATTCACTTGCCACTGCGGAATATCCTCACTGAGTATTTGTTTGATGGTTTGCACGTCGTTCTGTACCTGACTATTTACTGCGGTACTGAACGATTCGGAATCTCTATTTGCTATGGCTGCTTGTACTTTAGAATTAATATTTTTGTCAATCTCACTCTCCTTCACTTCTAGCCATGAGTTGAATTCTGTTTCAATTTTAGTTGCTTGTTCGTTCCACTTCTGCTCTACAAGCTGTGTGGAATCTATTTCTAGCTTTTCTACCCGGTTGGCTAATACACCTATTTCATCTACCATGTTAGTGTTTGCTACTTGCAGGTTGTTGACCTGTTCCGTCAACTCCTGCACGGCCTTAGGTATCGACTCATAATTCTGTTTCATATCTGCAATCTCTTTTTTCATATTTTCTAACGATTGCACAAGTTGCTGGTCCCGCTCAGCTTGCCGGCGATCTCGCTCAGCTTGCTGACGATCTCGCTCAGCTTGCTGAGCAAGTAAATTTTCCTCTAGCCTGCGATCTCGCTCAGCTTGCTGACGATCTCGCTCAGCTTGCTGTGCGAGAAAAATCTCAATTTTCTCGTCCTTTTCAGCTTGTTGTTGCGCAAATTTTGCCTGGTAATCTAACACACGCTCTAAGATAGCCTGAAGCGAATACCCACCAGGCAGATTACCACTCTCTGGTTCCTGCTTTCCTGGTGGTGGTACAACTTCTTTATCTACATCTCCTTGATCACTAGTGGGCGGTGGCACCACTTCCTGTGCCCCTGCCCCCACATTTTCGCATGTTATATCCTCAAAGAGAGTACTAGTACTACTTGAGGTACCCGGTTCCACATTTCCTACGCTACCTAATTGCTGTTCCTCAGTATCCATATTGCTCGGATGTTGACTACGCAACTTAACCATGTTCCTAAATTGCTTACTAAAACACAAACCTGACAGTTTTGTCACTTGCACACAAAATACGTTAATTTATCTACACTACACTGCACACTAAAAATTACTATCTACCATCAACTTTGTCCAGTCCCAAACACTAACATCAAACTACGCACAATATGCACACCACCAGCGATATGAGATCACTTCACTGGAGCTCAACTTCTACAAACAGGACAACTACACTGTAGTCTTACCTTTAGTTTATCTTATCTCGGGGTTCGGCTGCCCCCGGATTACGTAGTCGTTAGAGCTTCTCAGTACTATCAGGATCGTCTTCTCAGACTCGCTTGCAGTAGTACGTTTTGTCATGAAAGAGTGTTTGCACATTCATTAATGCATAGCATTGATCATGATATACATACATACATTTATCACTAAATACATATATATATATATATATATATATACATAACAATCAACCCTGAAAGAAAAATACATAAAATTTTATAATTGTGGCCACTGCAAATTCGAGCCCCGCGTTTTTGGGCGACAGTTTCACGTCACTCTCCTCTCGAATTGTTTTAAATTGTTGCTCTTTGGTTTATTTATTTATTTTTTGATTATTGGCGTAACAACGCATATATGGAAAGAGTTACGTGAAATACTTTTAACAATGCTGTGCTTTGAATTTCTTTATCATCGTTACCTTTTTGCAAAATAAAATGTATCTATGGAAGTCTTATTGTTCTGTATCTGGCCTACAATTTAAAGAACGATTTTTCTTAACTGCAACTCATGCTAAGGATCAATATAACTTCCCTACTTCATAGTTATTAAAAGTTGAAATTACTTTTAATGAACACTGATGTTACAGTTCGTATGATCGTTCAAAAACACAAGTTCGCAGTGGATTTTATTTCTTGGTGAAATACTATTTCATACCACGACTAGCCCAAGAACATGAGACTCTCATAAAAAAAATTACGTTATCACTATAAAATTTGCCAGATCAGAACGGAGCACAGCAAGATTACTATCAGATTTTGAAGGTACATTAAATTATTTGCACTGTAAATTATATCCTATCAGCAGCCCGCGTCAACCTGCAACACATCATAAAATCTGCTGATCTTCACTGCCAGCCTGGGAGCTAAAAGAAATAATATTATTTTACTATTATTTTACCGCTTCCTTGCAGTATGCTCGACTATATTGTAAGTCGTTTAAATACGCCGCGGCAGCGGCTCTTTGTTCTCCACGCAGCTCAGCACCACAGATAATATTTATATAACTGAAAAATGTCTCAACAGGATGGGATAATAGGCAAGCAAGCTTTAACAATTAATAATACAAGTTTTCATTTAAACAACTCTATTAAAACATTTAAATATCTCATTGATTACAGACCTGTGTGAATTCACACGTAATGGCGTACATTTCCCAGTCTCGACAAAAGAATGCTACATTCGCGTTCTCCACGACAACAACAGGAGATCTTACTCTCACAACTTCCAGATTAAGAAGACAAAGAATTTAATTTACATCACGCATTATATACTAGTTCCTTTTGTAATCTCTGTTCAACATTTATCTTCTGTGGCGGTTTTATTACTCGCCGACGCAGACGTTCTCAAAAATAAATAATAAAAAAAATACATAATTTTACACAATGACACAATATGATACATCTAATTTTCTAATTACTACATAATATGTTGTTTTTGTTTCTTACTAGACGTTACAGAGTGACTGAAATAGTAGGAATTCTGCAAGAAGCCGAACCCGTCGTAGTAGTTGCATATGACCAGAACGGGACCGACGTCGACGGCCCCTCCTGGAGAAGCAAGAGGCGTCCTTATGAGTGGAAGAGAAATGCTTCCAAAACAGAAGGGTAAGGACATGAAAAGTATTATCAAAACAATGTTATCCAATAGAAACTGTGTTGACACTAATTGTTATGCCACAGCCTCAACAAATTCGTGGTACTATCTGCGCTCTCTTCTATACAGTGGCGTAGTCCGACCAATGTGATGGACGATTCCTACCAAGCTGAAACTGGTAGCTTCCTGGGAATAACGTAAGAGTGTAGTGCATAGCAAAACTAAGAAAATTTGTGTTGAATGTAACAGACCTCACAGGAAACTCTGTGCACCACGCTTAAACTGTTACCAGATTGTTCAGAATTTCAGTTTCCGAGGAATTATCCACTGGGGAAGATTTAAGCAACCACTGGGGGAGGGGGTGTTTGTAGTAAAAAATGAAATTTCTACCAATCGTGTGGTTTAATCACGTCTTTTTATACATGCTACTGATATTTTTAACTTATCTCATTGTGCTTATTATTCCCTTTATTTTACATTCGTGTACAGACTTCTGCCCACTTTTTAAGACCCGCGATGTGCTTCCCCACCGTTTACTGCTTCTGTCTACTTAAACATGGGATTTTGTTTCAGCTACGAACCCATGGCCTTCCCGACGATGCCTGATTGTAAACACCCCTTCGGGAAACTAAGATGTAATGAACTTATCACGCAAGACGTTAGAAAAATTCACCACGCGTTGTGCCAAAAAAGTATCCGAGAGTGGCAGAGCAACTACATAGCTCAATATGTCTCTACTACGTCCCCTAAAAGAAGGTACGGCGAGGACGAGAAAAGGAAATTAGCCATTACCACTCATTTTTCTTCACCGAAGAAAGAGGGACGAAGTGATCGACAATGTTGCTATTTGCAATGCGGCTCTTTTTTCAGTTTTACAAATTAAGAAATATTAGGATTACCGGATTGTGTCACAAAATTTTAGACCATGATGCAGTTGTCAATGAAACGCGAGGAGGCGAAAGAAGAACCAAGTTGTGTGTGTCGAGAAACGAGTGTGTGAAAAATCACATTAAGAAGTTCATCCTCTTAGAAAGCCACTACTCGTGAGGAATCAACACCCAAAGAGCCTATTTAAATAGCGAAGCGAGCATAACGTTGATGTGGGCCGTGCATTTTGAAGAGAACCCTGAAAATATTGTCAAACATGATTATTACAGTCGCAGTTTTTGCGAAGATTTCAGTATTGGCTTTGGTGCCCCATATGTTGTAAATGCTCGACGTATTGAAGCGGAAAAACGAAGCGCCGGAAAGGAGAGCCTGAAAACTCAGTTAAAAGTCCACAAAATGAGAACTAACGTGTTATGCACAAAGCTAAATGAAAATAACGAGGGTAAAATAACACTCAGCTATGAATGTCAAGAGAATATAGTACTACCAAAGGTGCGAGACCCAGATGACAATTATTCTCGTCAAATGTATCTTTACAACTTTACAGTCTGCCAGAACTCCTCGGAGTCCCCTCAGAACACCGACACGCTGTTTTCGCTCATTTGGATGGAACATATACCGGGTGATCAAAAAGTCAGTATAAATTTGAAAACTGAATAAATCACGGAATGATGTAGATAGAGAGGTACAAATTCACACACATGCTTGGTATGACATTGGGTTTTATTAGAACCAAAAAAAAATACAAAGGTTCAAAAATGTCCGACAGATGGCTCTTTATCTGATCAGAATTATAATAATTAGCATAACAAAGTAAGACAAAGCAAAGATGATGTTCTTTACAGCAAATGCTCCGTATGTCCACCATCATTCCTCAACAATAGCTGTAGTCGAGGACTAATGTTGTGAACGGCACTGTAAAGTATGTCCGGAGTTATGGTGAGGCATTGGCGTCGGATGTTGTCTTTCAGCATCCCTAGAGATGTCGGTAGATCACGATACACTTGCTACTTCAGGTAACCCCAAAGCCAATAATCACGGGGACTGAGGTCTGGGGACCTGGGAGGCCAAGCATGACGAAAGTGGCGGCTGAGCATACGATCATCACCAAACGACGCGTGCACGACATCTTTAGCAATATGGGGTGGAGCGCCATCCTGCATAAACATCGTACGTTCCAGCAGGTATTTATCAGCTAGGCTGGGGATGATGCGATTCTGTAACATATCGGCGTAACTCTCACCCGTCACGGTAGCAGTCACTGACGTTTTGCTGTCCAGCGCCATGTGTCGAACATTTTGTGAACTTTGTTTTTTTTTTCGCTCTAATAAAACCCCATGTCACTCCATGCATGTGTGTAAATTTTTACCTATCTATCTACATTATTCCGTGGTTTATTAAGTTTTCAAATTTATACTGACTTTTTGATCACCCAGTATATGCCAAACGATCAAATCAAATAGCGCCGATGGTCCACCACAGACTAAGTCACCTAAACTTCGAAGGAGCCAAAAAACATCGGTTGTTTTTCAACCGATGTACGGGTCAGAATAAACACAGGACGATGTTATGACATTGATTTCTTCTCGAAGCTTCGTACAGTTTATAAGAAACAGAACTGTGGTCCCCAATAGTGGACCACTCATTCATTCCACCTGATAGGGTTCTTGGTAACATCGAAAGACTACTGTAACATCGAAAGACCACTGTATACATTCAGCACATTTAGAAATTTACAACTGTAATACGTCTAGGACAAAATTAATGTCCTGTTCAAGATTGGAAAGAATACGGGGAAGGACCAGTGAATGTTACTGGTACCTGGCATCTCCAGATTCAAAAAGCCAAAAAAATCGTGTTCACGAAAAGAAAAGTTCAGAAGATTTGTCAGATTCTAGGAGAGTCCTTCCAGAATTTTGAAGCTGTAGAGCAAAAGGGCATCCTGAAGAGGGCAAAAATTTCAGCAAAGCAAACGGCCCGACACCAATCAAACAGGTGTAGAACTTTCAGAACCCGAACTCGAAGACGTCAAGACGCTTTTGGAGCTCCTCTTTAGTGAAGAGTGGGCGACCAAGGACAAACTCAAATTCTACGCCGAGGTATTCGACGAGCAGGAAGAGACTCCTAGAGTCGCTGCTGCCTCTGCCAACCCTCAGAACGAGGAAGAAGCCGGAAGCGATTTTGAGTTTATGGACAGTGCTGAGGTCGTTGTAACTTAAAAGCAATTTTCAGCTAATTACATTTTCTCGAATTTCTTGTCGCTTTTTTGAGTAAGATGCAACTTTCCTCCAATTTTTTCATTTTCTAAAATTTTGTCGTTGTTTTACTAAGATGCGATTTGGACCTTATTTTATTTTCTATAATGTCTTGTGATGACGAAAGCAGGATGGAGTATCTTCTTAAAAAATAACCTAGTCTTTAACATTCATTCCTATTTTCTTTTTGACATTAAATGCAACCGTTTTTCCTGGTAAAATACTGTCACTTTCATATTTTTATACGCCAATTTCGTAGAATTTTCAGACTCCTCTTTGAAATAAAACGTACTCTGTTTATATTCACAATAATTAAATTCCAGCCTTCTGTCATTCCTAACACATCACTGACTAACAGGTTTTGCAACCGAATGTTTGTTTCGTCGTTTGATCGATACGCCTGAAGAAACCCGCTGACTGCATAAATCTGGTGCAAAAACATCGCTTAAGATTTTCACATACAAAACATAATCACATAGTTCAGCCATTAATAACGATAATTGATTACTTTTTTAGTTAATTTTTAAATAAATGAAGTCGTTAACAATTACAATTTTGTTTGGGACGAGTTTTCGCGATTACCTCAGTTTCGCTTATCATGCAGTTAGCGGCTTTTGCATCTGGGCTACTCATCTGGGAGACGTTTTACACTTCTGGCTTTTGCCTTACAACGAAGTGAAGCCTCATATAATGAAAGGCAGAATGGAGAAGTGCAGCCGGCAGAGGTGGCCGAGTGGTTCTAGGCGCTACAGTCTGGAACCGCGAGACCGCTGCGGTCGCAGGTTCGAATCCTGCCTCGGGCATGAATGTGTGTCATGTCCTTAGGTTAGTTGGGTTTAAGTAGTTCTACGTTCTAGGGGACTGATGACCTCAGAAGTTAAGTCCCATGGTGCTCAGAGCCATTTGAACCATTTTTTTGAGAAGCGCAAACTAAAGGTTAGGCGTAAAAATTTGACAACGAAAGGAGAAAAAAATAGTTTCCTTTATAAATTTTACTCTTAAACATAAAAAAGTTTTTATGTCTGAAATAGTAGATCCTAAGTGAAAAGCAGAGTCTTCTTGAAAATTTGTTGTTGAAATAATTAATTTAAAAAAAATGTAGGGTACAGTAATTTTTCTTTGTGCTATTCTTCAGATCATGGCTACTGTGTTACTTCAGTGTAAAAAGATTGATTTTCTTCCTTTAGGTAGGGGATAATTTTTTTCAGGTTTCATCTTGATGTGATTTCCACCTGAGGCAATGCAAAGTTTTTGCATTTCCATTCGTTACATATTTTTTAAACAATTCTGTTTTCACCCATGGTTCAGTGTCACTGAAAGATCTTTAATGTATACGTCCATCTTGGCTTTTCTTTGATGGCTTTGACCAAAACAGCCTTACAGATTTCCAAATGGTTCAAATGGCTCTGAGCACTATGGGACTTAACATCTTAGGTCATCAGTCCCCTAGAACTTAGAACTAGTTAAACCTAACTAACCTAAGGACATCACACACATCCATGCCCGAGGCAGGATTCGAACCTGCGACCGTAGCAGTCGCGCGGTTCCGGACTGCGCGCCTAGAACCGCGAGACCACCGCGGCCGGCACAGATTTCCAAAGCTGCGGTAGTAAGGAAACATTTAGCTGAGGCACTGAAGTCGTAAAAGTCTTCATCATCCATCACAGTTGTTAGAAATTGCATTTTTTTGCAAGTGGTACAGAGAGGTCTGACAACATCCAAGGGAACCTCACATTTCTCGCTCTTTTTCTTTTTCTATGAGGTCAAAGTTGTGGTCGCAGCTGAACTTAGGTAGGAGTCGTCTGAGACAACGTACTTATGTTGTTAGAAACCAAATACATCGAAAGCAACAACAGCAAAAGATCTTATTCTTATTTCTTCCACCACACATATCACTGCATATGATTATTTTTTTCTTGTTTGGTGGTTTGGTTTTTAAAACCTCTGAATATGCAGCTGACGGACTGGAGGACTCCCCAGCCACTCAAACATACATGCCACACAAACACAAATCGCTTATCTTTGTCAGCCATATGGAAATTCGGAGCAAAACCACGGAAGTAAATAGTAAATTTGCAGTGGAATAATATTAATAAAGAAAACAATTGTCGCAAGTCGACTGACAGTCCAGAGGTATACATTACAGAACCTGCTATATTTCGTGATATTGTTTCATAATTTGCCTGACGCGCTCTGTTTTGCTCTGATGAATTTTGAGTGACTTTCGGTGTAGTTATTTGTTCCATTGGTTATTTTGTATTTTGTTTTGTAACAAATCACACGTATTAACCAGGTCATTCCTCATTTTCCGAAATCTTAGATTTGCATGTAAAATCGATACTGAAAGGTAGTTTCATCATGAAGTTACGTAAAGTGTGTGTGCAATCTTTTCATCTCATCAACATCAAAAGTTAAATAATCCTGAGCACAACAATATTAAATATTAACTCTCAGAAAGTTAAATTACCCTAAAAACGTTAATTCTTAAGTTTAACCAGATGTTCCTTTAAAAATTATTCTTACGATTTCGTTATGATATTGGTCAGTACTATAATAAATCATCCGATTCCGGTTCAAAGTTCGGTACTATTTTTTGGATGACAATCATGTCTATGGTGGATGGTTAGTTATGTGATAAATTGAGCAAAAGATTACCCACGGTCGCTCGAATTTACAGTAGACGCAGGTTGGTGAACCAACAAGTTTACACTTCAGTGCGGTATTTACCTTAAGCTGCGATGAGCTGTCGTCTGCTAGGACACTCTCTCCCTCTGAGATTTCTAAAAAACTTATTAAAAACCTTTCCTGAATTTTCCAGCAGAAACTCTCCCTATTTTTCTAGTTATATGGTTATATACACTCGCATGGCTGGAGCAACATGCATATTATAATGCCCTCTCAGTTCTCGCAAGAAGAATTAACTAGTTGGCTGGTTCGTTTCTCCACAGTTGAAGCTAAATAATGCTACAGCTAATTTCAGCTGGAAGTCAGCCACTGTGAACGCAGTGTTCACCCAAATTTCTTCTCTGCGTCATACAGAGCATTATGCGCTCCATTCTGCACTAGACGCCAGTTCAGAGAATAGTCCCCTCAAAATTTCCGTTTTGTCTTTCTCAAAGCCGAACCTTTTCCCCACCTGGGTTCTTTCGTTCTTCACGTCACAGCTTTTTTCGACCAATAGGAGCATTCCTATTATTTTGTGGAAAGTCTCTCAACCAATCACAAGGGACCTACCATTAAACTGTGTCATAACTTCGGCTCTTTACTCCTTCCTAGTGCGTTTCCTCCAATCTGCCTTTTTGTGCCCACTCCAGACGCCTAAATGCGTACATTGTCTCTAACGTGTGTACCACTTGCTGGACACGTGATCGAAATGCGTCACTGGTTTCTGTTTGTATCCATTTGGAATTCCGAAACACCATTTTGTAAAGCCTTTTTCCTGTCGTCCCTCAGATAGCCCGTGAACTCACTCGCCCCTTCTGAGTCACCTGGTCGGTCGTTGACCTGACTTGGGACGCCCCTTTAAGTGATTTCTGTTGTATCTCCTGTGGCGCGGCCTTGCCTCTGCTCTCACCCCTCTGATTTCCAAACTAAAACGCCTCTCGTTGCTTGTTGCACTTTCTGCTCATAGACATGCATTATATAGGGACAGTGTGTTAATTACCGTCGATTGGGTGTCATCCCTTTTTGCATTACATACTGACAGGCAAATCTGCTCATAACCATGAATTTAAGTTAGGTGTCATGTTCACCTTGCCGTTGCGATGTATAAAGCTCTCACGTAAGGAGCTAATCTGATCTTCATTTATTCTGCCACCTTACGCTCTTATATTAGATCTTCAGCTGTGGATTTTCTGTCTTTACTTTTTTTAACCCTACGTTCAATTTACGTAACATCACCCTACTGTTTTGTTACACATTCTTCGCTATGTATAATTCGAGGAAGGTTTTTTTACACAGCAATGAACTTTCCCTTCCATCTCAGGAAACTATTTTGGCACTGCGTACGCACCATGTCGCCTACATTTACCATCGCTGACGCCTAAGAATCCCACTAAATATGAATTTTTCTTCTCGTTGCCAGTCAGGTCACAAAATTGATTTAATATATTGATCTTTTACTTAGAGCCAACAATAAACTGCTTGTTTTTTACTCTGCACGACTGACAACTGAAAAACTAAAGTCTTAAACCAAACTTAGGCCTGCTCACGCTATCTTGGAATAAGGAAAGGTCCGAAGCTGAGTGGTGTCGGCATAGTACCTCAGCGTGTTTAGTCAGAGGGTTAGGTTTTCTCCGTAATAATAAAAAATTTAGTGAATGAAGCAACGACGAACGTGAACGTCCGCCCCGAACAAATGCAGTGAGCAATAACGAACAAAATCTGATCAAGGGAAAAAAGATAAGAAATGCGGTGAGCGTAGGTCACTGCCGTGTGGAGCACCCGGATTCGATTCCCGGTACTGCCAAAGATTTTTTCCTTGTTGGGAGGACTGGTATGCGGTGCACAGGGCATCGTGATGCCAATTGAGGAGCTAGTTGACTTAGTAGTAGCGACTCCGCTGTCTGGAAAGTCTGCAAAACGGCTGTGAGAGCGGCGTACTGACTACACCCCTTCATATCGTATCCGCATGATGCCGCAACGCAGAGGCTGCTGGTTGACTTGGAAATATCTTAGACCTTGTAGCTACAAACTGGCCGGACCTTATCGACGATGTCAGTATAGAAACGGGGATTAGCGATCATGATGTCATTATAGCAACTATGATTACGAAAGTTAATAAATCAGTCAAGACGTCTAGGGGATTGTTGCTGCTAGACAGAGCAGATAAGCCGTTGTTAGCATATCGCTTAGGCAGTGAACTGACATCAGTTAGTTCCAGTTAGAGGGATGAAGAGAAATTATGGGCAAAGTTGAAGCAGATTCTAAATCGTGGTCCGAAGAGTTATGTGCTTAGCAAGTGGGTAAAGGTTGGAAGAGACCCACCATGGCTTAATAACGAAATCTGAAGGATGCTGGGGAAGCAGAGAATGTTGCATTCTCGGTTCAAAAAGAAACGCACAAATGATGACAAGCGAAGATAGTATAGGTTCGTGCGTCTGTGAAAAGATCTATGTGCGAAGCATGCAACTACAGCATCTTATCAAAAGATCTGGCACAGACCTAAGAAAATTCTGGTCTTAGCAAAATTGATAAGCGAATCTAGGGCTTCCATTCACTCCCTTGTTGACCAGTCCGATGTGACAATTGAAGACAGCAAAACGAAAGCTGAAGCTTTATATTTCACGTTCAATAAATCCTTCATACAGGAGAATCGTACAAACATATCGTCATTCAACCAACGGATGGACTCCCATATGGACCACACAGTAATAAACAACCCTGGCGTAGAGCAACAGCTGAAATATTTGAAAGTAAATAAATCGCCAAGTTCGGATGCAATTCAAGACCGATTTTACAAAGAACACTCTATGGCATAGACTCCTTACCTCCCTGCGTCAATCGTGAATCTCTCGCTCAGCACGAAATCCCAAGTGACTGGAAAAAAAGAGGAGGTGACTCGAATACAAAAAGGGTAAAAGGACGGACTCACAAAATTACAGATCAATATGCTCGGCTTCGATTTGCTGCAGAATTCCTGAACATTCAGTTCGAATATACTAAACTATCTTCAGACTGAGAAGCGTATGTCCACGAATCACCATGGTTTTAGAAAGCATCGCTCGTGCGAAACTCAGCTTGCCCTTTCCTCACATGACATACAGAGAACTATGGATGAAGAGCAACAGGCAGATTCCATATTTCTAAGAGTTCCGGAAAGCGTTTGACACGGAGCCCCATTTCAGGCTGTTTGCGAAGGTACGAGGATATGGAATAACTTCACTAATATGTGAGTGGCTCGAAGACATCATAAGCAGCTTAGCCCAGTATGTTATGCTTGACGGCGAGAGCAACAAAAGTACGGTCAGGAGTGCCCCAGGGAAGTGTGATAGGACCGCCGTTTGCATACTTAAATGATTTGGCGGGCAGGATGGACAGTATTCTGTAGTTGTTCGCTAATGATGCTGTTGCGAACGGTAAGGTGCCAAAGTTGAGTGACTTAAGGAAGATACAAGACGACTCAGACAAAAATTCTACACTGCTGGCCATTAAAATTGTTACACCACGAATATGACGTGCTACAGACGCGAAATTTAACCGACAGGAAGAAGATGCTGTGATGTGCAAATGATAAGCTTTTCAGAGCATTCACACAAGGTTGGCGCCGGTGGCGACACCTACAACGAGCTGACATGAGGGAAGTTTCCAACCAATTTCTCATACACAAACAGCAGTTGACCGGCGTTGCCTGATGAAACGTTGTTGAGATGCCTCGTGTAAGGAGGATGAATGCTTACCATCACGTTTCCGACTTTGATAAAGGTCGGATTGTAGCCTATCGCGGTGCGGTTTATCGTATCGCGACATTGCTGCTCGCGTTGGTCGAGATACAATGACTGTTAGCAGAATATGGAATCGGTGGGTTCAGGAGGGTAATACGGAACGCCGTGCTGTATCCCAACGGCATCGTATCACTAGCAGTCTAGATGACAGGTATCTTATCCGCATGGCTATAACGGATCGTGCAGCCACGTCTCGATCCGTGAGTCAACAGATGGGGTTTTCTCTGCCTCGTGATGACTGGGTGTTGTGTGATGTCCTTAGGGTAGTTAGCTTTAAGTAGTTATAAGTTCTAGGGGACTGATGGCCATGGATGTTAAGTCCCATAGTGCGCAGAGCCATTTCAACCATTTTTTCAACAGATGGGGACATTTGCACGACAACAACCATCTGCACGAACAGTTCGACGACGTTTGCAGCAGCATGGACTATCAGCTCGGAGACCATGTCTGTGGTTACCCTTGACGCAGCATCACAGACAGCAGCAACAGTGGACGTTACATTTGACACGTTTTACGACCTGTGGCTCTACGCTTCATTCGATCCCTGAGAAACCCTACATTTTAGCACGATAATGCACGACCGCATGTTGCAGGTCCTGTACGGGCCTTTCTGGATACAGAAAATGTTAGGCTGCTGCCCTGGGCAGCACATTCTCCAGATCTCTCAACAATTGAAAACGTCTGGTCAATGGTGGCTGAGCAACTGGCTCGTCACAATACGCCAGTCACTACTCTTGATGAACTGTGGTATCGTGTTGAAGCTGCACGGGCAGCTGTACCTGTACGCGCCATCCAAGCTCTGTTTGCCTCAATGCCCAGGCGTATCAAGGCCGTTATTACGGCCAGAGATGGTTGTTCTGGGTACTGATTTCTCAGGATCTATGCACCCAAATTGCGTGAAAATGTAATTACACGTCAGTTCTAGTATAATATATTCGTTCAATGAATACCCGTTTATCATCTCCATTTCTTCTTGGTGTAACAATTTTAATGGCCAGTAGTGTAGTTGGTGTGATGAATGGCAGCTATCTCTAAATGTGGAAAAATGTAAGTTAATGTGGATGAATAAGAGTAACAAACCTGTAGTGATCGTAAAGTATTATTAGTGTCGTGCTTGATACAGTCATGTCGTTTAAATAACTGGGCGTGACTGTGCAAAGCGATATGAAATAGGGCGAGCACGTGAGAACTTTAGTAGAGAAGGCGAATGTACCACTTCGGTACTTCGGTTTATTGGGAGAATTTTAGGAAAGAGTGGTTCACTGTGAAGGAGGCCGTATATAGGACGCTGGTTGGACCTATTCTTGAGCACTGCTCGACTGTTTGGAATCCGTACCACATCGAGGTAACTCAGAGGCGGACTGCTAGATTTGTTAGCGGTAGGTTCTAAAAACGTAAATGTTACGGAGTTGCTTTGGGAACTCACATGGAAATCCTTCGGGGGAAAGCAACGTTCTATTCGAGAAACACTGGAAAGAAAATTTAGAGAACCGGTATTTGAAGCTGACTGTCAAACGATTCTACTACCGCCAACATACACTGGACGTAAAGACAACGAAGGTAAGATAACGAGAAATTTGGGCTCATAAGAAGGCATAGGTAGTCGTTTTTCCTTCGCCCTATTTGCGAATGGAACAGAAAAGGAAACGACAAATAGTGGTACAGGTTACCCTCCGCCACGCACCGTGCAGTGGCTTGCAGAGTATCTATGTAGATGTAGGTGTAGACATCCTCCCTCAGGCCTTCAGGGCGTGGCGATGAGCTCTTATATGGTTACCGTTGACATTCAAGGCTTACTCATTAGACAAGGTTTCTTTTGGGGGGAACCGTTTTTTATGTCCATAATAATACTTCCCTTCCGATCTGTGCTTCCTCTTAAATTGGTAAACATTTTTGAGGTACAACGATTGTTAAAGCTCCACAACACAATTTAAACACTGGAAACACGCCAAGAAGCAGTTCATAATAAACTCCATGATGTTCAGGTTTCCACAAAATCAGTCTTGGCACATAGACCGGATTTTGATACACAGCAGACGTGGCTGAGTTCTGAACTATTGTCAGACTGAATATCACATATCCCACCTTTAACCACTCCGGTATAGTTAGATATCTAATATTTAGCAATTACGTGGAAATCAACTGTTGAAGCATTTTACAGGATTTTTAATTTTGTATCAGGATACCCTCTGGCCAAGTGCAACTTCAACTGGCTGTTATGTTACAAAGCATTCCTACGACGCGAAGGCTGTGAACAAAATGCACACAAACTGCTGCCACAATATGTTCAACTTTTCTGCCCACACAGACTGTTTCAGGCACCCTAAGTCACTGCTTACCAGTATCTCATAAATTTTACCTGTTTCTGTGTTCTCTCTTCATGGTGTAGTTCGTTGTCTTCAAGCGTAATGCTTTTTTCATATACAGGGTGCTACAAAAAGGTACGGCCAAACTTTCGGGAAACATTCCTCACGCACAAATAAAGAAAAGATGTTATGTGGACATGTGTCCGGAAACGCTTCATTTCCATGTTAGAGCTCATTTTAGTTTCGTCAGTATGTACTGTACTTCCTCGATTCACCACCAGTTGGCCCAATTGAAGGAAGGTAATGTTGACTTCGGTGCTTGTGTTGACATGCGACTCATTGCTCTACAGTACTAGCATCAAGCACATTAGTACGTAGCATCAACAGGTTAGTGTTCATCACGAACGTGGTTTTGCAGTCAGTGCAATGTTTACAAATGTGGAGTTGGCAGATGCCTATTTGATGTATGGATTAGCACGGGGCAATAGCCATGGCGCGGTAGGTTAGTATCGAGACAGATTTCCAGAACGAAGGTGTCCCGACAGGAAGACGTTCGAAGCAATTGATCGGCGTCTTAGGGAGCACGGAACATTCCAGCCTATGACTCGCGACTGGGGAAGGCCTAGAACGACGAGGACACCTGCAATGGACGAGGCAATTCTTCGTGTAGTTGACGATAACCCGTATATCAGCGTCAGAGAAGTTGCTGCTGTACAAGGTAACGTTGACCACGTCACTGCATGGAGAGTGCTACGGGAGAACCAGTTGTTTCCGGACCATATACAGCGTGTGCAGGCACTATCAGCAGCTGATTGGCCTCCACGGGTACACTTCTGCGAATGGTTCATCCAACAATGTGTCAATCCTCATTTCAGTGCAAATGTTCTCTTTACGGATGAGGCTTCATTCCAACGTGATCAAATTGTAAATTTTCACAATCAACATGTGTGGGCTGACGAGAATCCGCACGCAGTTGTGCAATCACGTCATCAACACAGATTTTCTGTGAACTTTTGGGCTGGCATTGTTGGTGATGTCTTGATTGGGCCCCATGTTCTTCCACCTACGCTCAATGGAGCACGTTATCATGATTTCATGCGGGATACTCTACCTGTGGTGCTAGAACATGTGCCTTTACAAGTACGATACAACATGTGGTTCATGCACGATGGAGCTCCTGCACATTTCAGTCGAAGTGTTCGTACGCTTCTCAACAACATATTCGGTGACCGATGGATTGTTAGAGGCGGACCAATTCCATGGCCTCCACGCTCTCCCGACCTCAACCCTCTTGACTTTCAATTATGGGGGCATTTGAAAGCTCTTGTCTAGGCAACCCCGGTACCAAATGTAGAGACTCTTCGTGCTCGTATTGTGGACGGCTGGGATACAATACGCCATTTTCCAGGGCTGCATCAGCGCATCAGGGATTCCATGTGACGGAGGGTGGATGCATGTATCCTCGCTAACGGAGGACATTTTGAACATTTCCTGTAACAAAGTGTTCGAAGTCACGCTGGTACGTTCTGTTGCTGTGTGTTTCCATTCCATGATTAATGTGATTTGAAGAGAAGTAATAAAATGAGCTCTAACATGGAAAGTAAGCGTTTCCGGACACATGTCCAAATAACAAATTTTCTTTCTTTGTGTGTGAGGAATGTTTCCTGAAAGTTTGGCCGTACCTTTTTGTAACACCCTGTATATCGAAGATTTCTTAAATTAGTGACATTAATATAGGTCGCTATGTAGCGGCGTTCGATGTTTTTGCAATAAAAATTAATTACATTCATTACTCAGCATAATTATCCTTTGGCCGGCCGAAGTGGCCGTGCGGTTAAAGGCGCTGCAGTCTGGAACCGCAAGACCGCTACGGTCGCAGGTTCGAATCCTGCCTTGGGCATGGATGTTTGTGATGTCCTTAGGTTAGTTAGGTTTAACTAGTTCTAAGTTCTAGGGGACTAATAACCTCAGCAGTTGAGTCCCATCGTGCTCAGAGCCAATTATCCTTTCTTGCTAATTATTTTATTAAATTGTCTCCCTATTATTACATTATAGTGCTAAATATTTTGGCAACTGGTACAGGAAGGATAATCTATATACATGAAAGAAAATTTGCGTTTCTCAATCAATTCATTGTCATTGGAGATGGGTGATGCAGTTCGAAACACATCTAATAAATCCTCTCTCTCCTGCATTTGTAATGACAGAAACACGAATTTTTTTGATGTATTATGATATTTTTTGTAATTATTTTACGACTTGTGCAGCATTTAATGTAAAAAATGGCTCAAATGGCTCTGAGCACTATGGGACTTAACATCCATGGTCATCAGTCCCCTACAACTTAGAACTACTTAAACCTAACTAACCTAAGGACATCACACAACACCCAGCCATCACGAGGCAGGGAAAATCCCTGACCCCGCCGGGAATCGAACTCGGGAACCCGGGCGTGGGAAGCGAGAACGCTACCGCTCGACCTTAATGTAAAACATGTGCAACGTACGTATCTGTCAAATCGTGGACTGGGGCTGCATAAAACATTTTTGTCGACTATGCTCAGTGATTACAGGGTGAGCAGAACAGCGTTAAAACAGTGCATTACAGCGTGGCTAATAATTCCATCTCATAGTGAAGTCATTAACTGCGGAGAGCCGTTGCTGGGGAATTATGGCTATAAACCGTTGTCCCTAGACCGGTGAAGCTCGTTCTGCAGCGCACGTGTGAGCTTGCAAGATTACCCATTATGCACTGGTTCCGCCAGGCTCTACCGCGTAGACGAGGCCGCTTGCACAAGACTCACGCGAACGTTCGCTTTTAGACGAAACAGGATGGATCCTATTCTCATTGGCACTGGTGCTTTGCGCATGCGCAGACGATGGACTGCTCGACCCAATCGACAAAGGGCGCTAAGTTCTTTGTGAATTGTTCTCGTGCTCAGCGAAACGTTGTTGTTTTTTCATATCATAAACACTTAATGGGCGAAACGTCTGGTTTAAACACTCGTCGGGATTTAAACGATAAAATGGTAGTGAGAGGGAATGAATGTAATTTTCGATCGGATCTATCAGGAACTACTGGTAGAACTTTTGTTCTTGTTCACTTGTACGTGTATTCGTGATATAATTAGATGTGAGCCACAATGTGTCTCCTCATAAAAGGAAAACTTGACTTTAACACTGTCAAACGAAAAGCAACATTTTTATTGGTGTGTCCATGATTTTCAGCTTTTATAATGAGGTGTTTTACACAAAAAAAGCGACTTAGTTGTTTTCGTGCATTTTATATAGAAACTAAGTACAGCGGCACAATATCTGTGTAAAACACAGACGAACGTAGCAATCATTAAAAAAGGACATAAAATACTTGATAGTCTCGAAAAGTGAATTTAAACCGTCGATTCAATCGCCAGAAGTTGACGACAAACCGTGTAAATAAAGCTTTTCTTGTTGTTGAACGGTCTATTGCACTTCCCGTATAAAACGGACTTGAGAGTGGCCTGGATCATGGAACAACGCTGGGTCAGTTGCTCTAAAATAAAAGTTTTTTCCGTACAGTCTACTGGCAATTTAACGTATCATTACAGATGTTTGAAATGACAGTTGTCGAAAAACAGTCGCAGCATTCGATTACAAAAACAGCAGAGTTTCAACTGAGCCCATAAGTTACTGGTCAATTACTTGCAAAAAATTAATTTACTGGCCAATGCCTACGAATTATCTTCATTAGCAAAACCTTGTCCATGTAGGTAGTAGGCTTGTTTTATAAACTGTGTTAGCTATTTCTTTTTTCTTTTTTAGTGTCACTTCCTTTTCATATACAAGACTTTCTGCTGCATTGTTTATCATAAAGAAGAAGGCAAAAAGTGAATTTCATGTTATCTTAATGACTATATTTTCATGCAAATGTCATTTGAGTCCCGCACATGAGTGTATACAATTCTCGCACTATGATGGAAACAGTTAAAAGACTGTAGGACATTTTGTGTAATACTATCCACATTTGTTACTGTAATTTTGAGTTTAAATTTTAGTGTAATTTACTGTAAGCAACGACCCGCGATACATCTGCAATCAGCGTTGAATCCACATCTGACAGATGAAAGGAAATAGAAACACGACGGTTTTGAGTGACGAGAGAGAAAATTAATTTACTGCCGAACTCAACCTGATTCTGAATAAGCTTTTACTGTACTGAAGAGTTTCTGTTGATGACTACAAATATAAATTTTTGAAATGGGGCGGAATTTAAATTAATTATAGAAAAAGAATTTCGAAAGTGCAAATACGAACCAAGCCTGCGCGGTGTATGAAATTACAATTATGGCCTGCAGTCAGAGAGAAGAGGGGTCGTCCATAATAAAGAAATTTTGGGAAATCGAAACGTCGCATTAACATTTGTGTCGGTTTTTTACTGGTGAATAAACTAAAGAAGTGTCTGAAATACAGCGACTGTTAAAATTGAAAAGTCTATGAATTCTGCGATTTTACAGTTCGCCCTGCCAGCTCCACCAAAGCAGCTGAATTTCTAATCTCGTAGTAAGTTCTTGTTCACTAGTACGTGTATTATTGATATAATTAGAGGGGAGCCACAATGCGTCTCCTCATTAAAGGTAAAACTTGACTTAATCGAGTAAATTAACACTGGCAAAAGAAAAGCAACATTTCTATTGGTGTGTCCACGATTTTCAGCTTTTATAACGAGGTATTTTACAAAAAAAAGTGACATAGTTGTTTTCATGCATTTTATATTAAACTAAATACAGCGGCACAATATCCGTGTAAAACACAGACGACTGTAGCAATCATTAAAAAAGGACATAAAATACTTCATAGTCTCGAAAAGTGGATTTAAACCGTCGCTTCACTCGCCAGAAGTTGACCAGAAACAATAGAGTTTCAACTGAAACCGGAAGTTACAGGTTAATTACTTGCAAAAAATTAATATTATGTAGTACAATCTGAGGAAATGGTACCTCTACCAGCGATACCGCAAACGCTGTGATCCACGAATATTAAAATGATACTGAATGCCCCACACGCAGGTAACTTTCAGAAATTTAATCTTACTTGTATATCCTTAAAAATAAAGTCCAGCTATTTGCAAATGTTGCAGAAATTATTATTTTGAAAGAAAAAATTCTAGAACGTAATTTTACTAAAACTGATTAGCTTGACTAGTTGAAATAACTAACACAAGAGCCTGTCACGCCGCCATGGGTAGAGAATTCAAAACATTTTATCAACATAATCTCAGATTATTATTGCAGACTGTAGTGTCGTTTATTATACGATTCTCCTGATTAATTTCCTAGTTGTTACTTAGCTTTAATCCAAGTAACAGTGTTGCACATACTTCTTGCCACATTTGTCGTTCAATATATGATCAAAAGTATCGCACTGCAGAACTCAACTTGATTCTGAATAAGCTTTTACTGTACTGAAGAATTTTTGTTGATGACTACAAATATAAATTTTTGAAATTGGGCGAGCAACGTTAATATGGGGTGTGTCCACTCTTCGCCTTTATAACGACTTGTACTCTACTGGTGAGATATTTGAAACCCTGTGGAGGAATGACAGCCTCAAAAACCGAAATCAGAGAAGTTACTGGTGCTGGACGCTGGGGTCTGGAATATATCGTCCATTCAGCCCATTAGAGGAAACGTTGTCCATAAACCATTGCCTCATTGATACTTCTTTTGAAACAATGGATTATAATGTGACAGCCATCGTCTCCGAAATGTTCCTACACTGTATGTAGTACATAATAGTGCGTCATATACCCCATTTAATGTTTTCTTAAGCACAATAACGGAACCAAGCCCGAACCACGAAAAACACTCCCTACCTTAAGGCCACCTCGTCTGTACCTCACTGTTGGTGCCACACACGATGGCAAGTACAGTTCTCCTGCACGCGTCTTACCCAAACTCTTCCATCGGTGGTGGCCGAGCGCTTCTAGGCGCTTCAGTCCGGAACCACGCGACTGCTACGGTCGCAGGTTCGAATCCTGCCTCGGGCATGGATGTGTGTGATGTCCTTAGGTTAGTTAGGTTTAAGTAGTTCTAAGTCTAGGGGACTGATGACCTAAGACTTTAAGTCCCACAGCGCTCAAGCCATTTGAACCATTTGAACCTTCCATCGGATTGCCACAGTGTAAAGTGAAAATCACCAATGGAAGTCACTCGTTTCCAGTCATCGACTGTCAATTGCGTCGCTATTTGTACCACCTCTATCGTCGCTTATCATTGCTACAGAAATATGGCTTACGAGGAGCTGGTCGATCATAGTACCCAACTCGTTTTTTTTTTTTTTGTTTTTTCCTTTTATTTTCCAAACACCCTCGGCAATGCTCGATATTCCTTGCCCGTCGTGTGCCTGATAGATTTGTTACTCAGGTGACATCCAATGACTGTTCCATGTTCGGAGTTACTAACCTCTACTGACTGACCCATTCTGTTGTTACTGCTCTTCTGTCTTCTACTGACAACACAACACTCCACGCCTCTTTCTTATCCTGGCAGGATCGCCTCGCATCACATTTATTGATCAATGCAGCATTATATGAGGGTGTTCGGACACTCTAGATCAGGTAGTGTATAGGAAGTAATAATTTTAAAACTCAGGTAAATTGTAAATTTCATATTGAGTAATTTACATAAGCACATCAAATTACTGCATTTGGCGAGCAAAATAAACACGATTATTCTCAATACAGTTAAATTCAAATTTTTCGTACAGTAGTATAATTTATTCTTATTGAATTTGTGCCAGTATTTATATGTATATGCTAATTTGTGTATACTGTGTGGTAAACTCTGTATTCCAGTATTGCACTCTTATTTGGTAGAGCTGCTATAGACATCAAATTACATAGTCATTGTTTCTTTAACACTGTGGTTAATGTATGTGGCAGGATATTGAATAATGCGATGTCGTGTGATATTCGATTCGTATATCTTCACCAAGCAGAGCAAGGCCTAATACTGATAAGATTATAAAACTGAGTACTGTATCTCAAAAGTTGAGGTATGACAAGCAATCAGGAGCATTTCTTAACATCAGAACATAAACATTATAATCAGAAAAAAACTCTAAGTTGTAATCACCAGACTATCAGAGGACAGCATTTATGTCGAGTCGTCTGGAGGGCGCAGTTCAACCTACTGATATATTGCTATAGGAATTTGAGCTACGCAACTGTTGCTATAATTATATATATGACTGCTGACCTATAAAGACGCATCACTAACATTCTTTCATAACTGGAGACAACAGTCACCCTTTGCCATCTTTCAAGCACACCAGTGAGTTGTGCAAAAGCGGAAGTGAAGTCGTATTAAGCACACCTAAACGGCAGTTTATGTACAACAGCAAAATTCAGATACTTGAAAGAAAATAGTACTTTCATACAGCAAAACGTGTAATATTCTTCAAAAATTTTATCATCGTTTTTGAAAATTTGATAACCCACGTGATTACGTTCAGTGACTTTAAAAAAAATGTGTGATGGAATGCTTTAAGCAAACCACTATAAGCTGTCTACCTGAAACTCTTGAAGTGAAATAAATGCTGTAAATACGAGTTGTAGTAAGCAAAATTGTAAAATCATTGAATACTGTTTTGTGCTATCACCCTGAAACACTGCAAATTTAGAAGTAATTCATTTTTGTTGTTGGTAGCAATCATAATAAAAATGATGCAAATTACATATGCAGGTTAAGTTTTGATCTTGTAACAGGTTCATAACGAGAGTAATATGTCGTTCGTCTGCATAACGAAGATATCGACTTTGAAAAGGGATTGAATGGTCCGAATTGGACCGCTGTCGAAACTGATGTCGTGGCTGGTGATTAAGCATGGTTTTCGTTCCGTCCCGTTTAGTCACGAATTTGATCGATCAGCGAAATGTTTGACAGATTACTGTGCAAGCGAAGCTGACGAATACATTTCCTACCACGGACAAAAGGAAGATCGTCATTCTGCACTCATTTCAAACGTAGCAAGCGAAAACTATGCTCCACGATATGAAAGACTAAGTGTGGTCCCATTACTGAACCACAGTCCATAAGCTTAGAGCAGTTCTAAAAGAGAAAAATGGTTATGAGAATGTTAATAAGTCACTCAGAGTTGCCATAGAGGGATCCATACAAATGGGTGTTCTGCTGGAACTTCTAGGAATTATACTGATTCTTATTCTGGATTGTCGAAGAGCGTGGCACTATTTGTATAAAGTATCCATTGTGTCAGAACTTTAGTTGTGAGCAGAGCGTCCAGGTAAAGGTTTCCCTGGTGCCACAAAGACACCATTTTGAACCATCTTGCAGGGTAAGAGAAATGCAGAGTGCCTTGAGACAGGCCAGAGAATTTATTAGCTAGGTATTGAAACAAAATAAATGCTAGTTACAGATCAGACAAAATCATTGATCCACAACAGTGCTGAAACCTTGCTTTCACTGTACTGGGTAATACAACTTGCCCACGAAAATTTTAATTCCCAAAGTTTACAATTTCAAGAGTGAATACTCTGACTCATTGTGTTTATGGCTCAGCACAGCACAGGTAATAAAATATTACGTTTAGGGCATGAATGAAAGGAGAGCCACAGTGAATAGTGTAATTCATATTGTACACTCAAACAGACGTTAGTGGGATGCTTCTGTTGCCAGGAATCATGATGTATGCACGAAGACACCTAAAATGTTAACACTCAGAGCTGCAGAAGAAATGTTTTTCACACACTGGTCATCCTACTTCTTCACTCAGCATCGCAATTTCATCAGCGAAAGCTAACATTGATATACTTTCACCTTGAATTTTAATCCCACTTTTGAACCGTCCTTTTATTTCCGTCATTGCTTCTTCGACTTCTAGATTGAACTAACTAGAGGTTAGGGGGAAGACTACATCCCTGTCTTACACATTTTTTAAACCGTGCACTTTTCTTACAGTTAATTAAAAGAGTTACAGAGCGAGTGTGTATAGGGGCTTATTGGATGTTATTTTTTGAGTGGTCACTTAATGAAGGTTACATATAATCATTTCACGACTTGTTTGATCGTTTGGTGGTTGGTGTGTGAAAGATTAGTCGTTAATGCCAATAGTCAGGAACGTGAGTGTCGTCATCTGTCTTCTCTACTCATTTTATTAGCCTACTCCTCAATTTTCATTCTCTAATTTTCCATTTCACTATTGTGGTTGTTTTGATAGTATGCAGATATTGTCTAACTATGTGTCGTTTAATTCTTGAAACTACTCAGGAATCGTATACTGACTTGTTGCTCCAGTGTTTCATGTACCTGGTGTTCGGCATTTCGTGTGCATCTTCCGTCACATTTCCTCTAACCAAACCGCACCACGACGAGAAGCTATCCAGGTAGACTACCATGGCTGCAAAGAAGTGAATTTCCTTCTATACTGTAACTGAGAGAAGTGCAGAAAGAGTTGAGGTGCCACAGAGGTACGTTAGATTCGGTGGATTCTTTTTTCTTCGAGTCTCAGCTATCAGATTCTCAATGATTTTTTTAACAATGACATAAACGTCGTTTACGTCCACTGATATGACGGAGTTCAGAATATGGAAGAATGTAATTCGTAGAAACACCGGCAATGAAAAGCTTGTTTATCATACCCATAGGACTTATATGGGTTCTCTAGGGAGATGAACTACAACCCTTCATTTGTCATCAAGGACTCTGCTACACTTTCGTATCGCTCCCCCTGCGGGTCTGGGGTAAGAATAGGCCCGAGGTATTCCTGCCTGTCGTAAGAGGCGGCTAAAAGGAGTTTCAACCGTTTCGGCCTTCCATGTGATGGTCCCCCTTGGGGTTTGACCTACATTTTTCAAAATTCTACAGAAGTACGAGCCTTTTGGGGAAGGACGCCTTACGTGGTGTCTCACTGGTCCTCAGTGCACTAAGAGCTTGGCACTCAGCATTGTAACGGCGTTGTAACCACACCCACTATTCCTCAAATTGGGCCTAAACGCCTGATGGGTTGCACAAGTTAGGCCCATAGTGCGTCCCCATCTGCACCTACGATCATGATGGACTTTCCATGGCACCCGAAATCCAGCACGGTAGCCAGCCCGTTGTGGTGGGGTCGTCATGTACCCTCTAGGTTGTAGCCCCCTGACAACACAGGGATCGTACTGCCGATACCTGAGCTGCACCCTCCCCACGTCGGCCAGGGAGTAGATGCCCGTCTCCTTGGGGCATCAGGACTCCTGGCAACGGTCATCCTGCCAGGTGGCCCTTGCTGAGGCTGGGTGGCGTCCGTGGGGAGAGCCCCTGGTCGGAGTGGGTGGTATCGGGGCGGACGTTTCGCAGATGAAACGTCAACATGTATCGGGTCGCTCTGCAGCCGAGACTTTTAAAAAGAAAGGTACTGTCTCTGGTTCTGGTTCTCCTGCCCTTTCCCCCTTGGCCACTCCCTGGGAGGAAGGACAGGCCCGCCGGCTTGGGGCGAAGTACTTCCCCCGCTATTTAGTCTGTTCTCGGACCGATGGGGGGACGTTCGCCACCTCCAAGCCCATGTTCTTTGTCCAGCACATCGAGGACATCTTCAGGGAAATCGAGGCTCTCAGTAAAATGCGTTCGGGGTCCGTTCTTATAAAGACCACCTCCGCCACTCAGTCGGCGGCGCTCCAGGCGTGCGACCCACTAGGGGACATCCCAGTGTCCATTGTCCCGCATCTGGCACTGAATAGGATGCAGGGGGTTATTTTTCATCGGGACCTCCTGCTGCAATCAGATGAGGAGCTCAGGGCCAACCTGGAGCGCCGAGGCGTGCATTTCGTCCGGCGAGTCCAGCGCGGCCCCAAAGACGGTCGCATCGACACCGGGGCCTTTATCCTCGCCTTCGAGGGGGACGTTCTCCCGGAGAAGGTAAAGGTGATGTGCTACTGGTGCGACGTGCGACCTTGCGTCCCGCCTCCTATGCGCTGTTTTCGGTGTTTGCGCTTTGGGCACATGTCGTCACGGTGTGAGGCTGAGCCCCTTTGTGGCGATTGTTGACGTCCTCTTCGTGAGGAACATACATGCACCCCACCACCTCGGTGTGTCAATTGTCCTGGCATCCACTCGACTAGATCTTTAGACTGCCCCGCGTATCAGATGAAGAAGAAGATTCAAGAATTAAAAACTTTGGATCGCCTCTCTTATTCTGAGGCCAGGAAGAAGTATGACCGCCTCCATCCCGTGACGTTGACAACTTCGTTTGCCTTAGTCGTGTCCACTCCTTCCACAGTATCCTCACTCCTATACTGTCCCCCCTCCACCTCCTCACCCCATCTGGGGTCTCTGCCTCTGCCTCCCAAATCCGTCCCTTCCAAATCCTCCTCCCTCACAGCCCCTGCCCCCTCTGCCCCAAGGGCCACCCTTCCTCCTCCTCCCCCTCCGCCGCCTGAGAAGCGATCCTCTTCTCAGGCGTCCATCGGGGAAACGTTCCGGACCCCGGCTTCCGCGGTCCAGCGTTCCAAAACGGACCCCGCGCGTGAGGACCTTCTTTGGGTCCAGCCCACCATCCCCATGCCTCATCGGACTTCCCAGAAGGCCTCCAAGAAGAAGTCTTTATCCCCCTCTCCACCCCGGCGCGTTTCGTCTGACGCTCCATCCGTGAGTCGCTGCTCCCGGCCGTCCTCAGTTTCGCCGGGACGCTCTGCTGCCAGGCGCTCAGCTGGCCTCTTGTCGGCGAATGATGCTGCCCCTCCTATGCAACCCGGGAAAGCGGCCGCAGCTGGCGACGACTCGATGGAACAGGATCCGCCTCCCGCCGGTTGTAGCGTTGCTCCCTCGAAACCTGGCCCTCCGCAGCCGTCGAGGTGACCAGCTCTTCACCCGTTTCGTTCCCCCTTTTTTCTGACTAGCGATGGCTTTCTTACATTGGAACATAAGAGGTATTCGATCTAATCGGGAGGAATTACAACTGCTCCTCCGTCTGCACTATCCGCTCGTCCTTGGTCTCCAGGAAATCAAGTTGCGCCCAGCTGACCGTATTGCTTTTACCCACTATACCTCGGAGCGGTCTGACCTCACCCCTGTGGACGGTATTCCAGCTCATGGTGGGGTCATGTTGTTCGTTCGGGACGATGTCTATTACCATCCCATCCCATTGACCACCCCACTCCAAGCAATAGCTGTCCGTATTACTCTTTCTGCCTTTACTTTTTCCGTTTGTATCGTCTACACTCCATCGTCATCCGCAGTTAGTTGGGCTGACATGATGCACCTGATTGTTCAGCTTCCTCCGCCGTTTTTATTGTTTGGCGACTTCAATGCCCATCATCCCCTTTGGGGCTCTCCTGAATCCTGTCAGAGAGGCTCCCTCTTGGCGGATGTCTTCAACCATCTCAATCTTGCCTGCCTCAATACTGGCGCCCCGACTTTCCTCTCGGACTCTACTCATACCTACTCCCACTTGGACCTCTCGATCTGTTCTACCACTCTTGCCCGTCGGTTCGAGTGGTATGTCCTTTCTGACACCTATTCGGGCGACCACTTCCCCTGTGTCGTTCGTCTCCTGCACCACACCCCATCCCCACGTCCTTCGAGCTGGAATATACCGAAAGCTGACTGGGGACTTTACTCCTCCCTGGCGACCTTTCCGGACCACGATTTTCTCAGTTGTGACAGTCAGGTCGAATACCTCACGGCTGTTATCATCAATGCTGCCGCACGTTCCATTCCTCGTACTACCTCTTCTTCACGTCGCGTTTCTGTCCCCTGGTGGAATGAGGCTTGTAGAGACGCTATCCGTGCTCGACGACGTGCTTTACGCACCTTTCGCCGCCATCCTACGTTGGCGAATTGTATTGGATACAAACGACTCCGAGCGCAATGCCGTAGAGTCATCAAAGACAGCAAAAAAGCTTGTTGGGCCTCTTTCACCAGCTCCTTTAACAGTTTTACTCCCTCTTCTGTCGTCTGGGGTGGCCTGCGCCGGCTGTCGGGCATTAAGGCCAACTCCTCGGTACCTGGCCTGACTTCAGGTAATGATGTCCTTGTTGATCCTGTGGATGTCTCCAACGCCTTCGGCCGCTTTTTCGCGGAGGTTTCAAGCTCCGCCCATTACCACCCTGCCTTCCTTCCCAGGAAAGAGGCAGAAGAGGCTCGGCGACCTTCCTTCCACTCGCTGAATCTGGAAAATTATAATGCCCCCTTTACTATGCGGGAACTCGAATGTGCACTTGCACTTTCCCAGTCCTCTGCTCCGGGGCCAGATGCCATTCACGTTCAGATGCTGGCCCACCTTTCTCCCGCAGGCAAAAGCTTCCTTCTTCGTACCTACAATCGCGTCTGGACTGAAGGTCAAGTCCCCATGCGTTGGCGTGACGCCGTCATTGTTCCTATACCCAAACCCAGGAAGGATAGACACCTCTAGTTACCGCCCCATTTCTCTTACAAGCTGTGTCTGTAAGGTGATGGAGCGCATGGTTAACGCTCGGTTAGTTTGGATTCTTGAATCTCGACAGCTACTTACCAATGTTCAATGCGGCTTTTGTCACCACCGCTCCGCTGTTGACCACCTTGTGACCTTGTCGACATTCATCATGAACAACTTTTTGCGAAAGCACCAAACGGTAGCCGTGTTCTTCGATTTGGAGAAGGCTTATGATACCTGTTGGAGAGGAGGTATCCTACGCACTATGCACAGGTGGGGTCTACGCGGTCGCCTGCCCATTTTTATTGATTCCTTTTTAACAGATTGAAAGTTTAGGGTATGTGTGGGTTCCGTATTGTCCGACGTCTTCCTCCAGGAGAACAGAGTGCCTCAGGGCTCCGTCTTGAGCTTAGTCCTTTTTGCCATAGCGATCAATCCAATTATGGTTTGCATTCCACCTAATGTCTCAGGCTCTCTTTTTGTCGATGACTTTGCGATCTACTGCAGTGCCCAGAGAACATGCCTCCTGGAGCGCTGCCTTCAGCGTTGTCCAGACAGCCTATACTCATGGAGTGTGGCAAATGGCTTCCGGTTCTCTGAAGAGAAGACGGTTGCATCAACTTTTGGCGATATAAAGCGTTCCTTCCGCCATCCTTACATCTCGGTCCCGTTGTTCTCCCATTCGTGGAAACAACTAAGTTTCTAGGGCTCACACTGGACATGAAACTTTGTTGGTCTCCGCACGTCTCTTATTTGGCTGCCCGTTGTACACATTCCCTTAATGTCCTCAGAGTTCTTAGTGGTTCATCTTGGGGAGCGGATCGCACTGTCCTGCTTCGCTTGTATCGGTCCATAGTCCGATCAAAGCTGGATTATGGGAGCCTCGTCTACTCGTCTGCTCGGCCATCCCTCTTACGCCGTCTCAACTCCATCCACCATTGGGGATTACGTCTTGCGACCGGAGCATTCTACACTAGTCCCGTCGAGAGTCTTTATGCTGAAGCTGCCGAATTACCATTGACCTACCGGCGCGACGTACTGCTTTGTCGGTATGCCTGCCGGCTGTTGTCAATGCCCGACCACCCCTCTTATCAGTCCTTCTTCGCCGATTCTCTCGACCGTCAGTATGGGTTGTATGTGTCTTCCCTGCTGCCCCCTGGAGTCCGCTTTCGTCGCCTGCTTCGACAATTGGATTTTGCCCTCCCTACCACCTTCAGAGAGGGTGAGAGCCCGACACCACCGTGGCTCCAGGCTCCGGTTCATATTTATCTCGACCTCAGCTCGCTCCCGAAGGAGGGTACTCCGGCTGCAGTGTATTGCTCACGGTTTGTCGAACTTCGTGCGCGACTTGCCAGTCACACCTTTATTTACACTGATGGTTCCAAAACTGACGATGGTGTCGGCTGTGCCTTTGTCGTCGGGGCTGGCACCTTTAAATACCGGCTCCTCGACCAGTGTTCCAGCTTTACGGCCGAGCTTTTTGCTCTCCATCAGGCCGTTCAGTATGCCCGCCGCCACCACCATTCATCGTATGTACTCTGCTCTGATTCACTCAGTGCTCTTCAGAGCCTTGGAGCTCCATAACCGGTCCATCCCTTGGTGAAACGGATCCAGCAGTCCCTCCATTCTTCTGCTGCTGATGGCTCTCCTGTTAGCTTTCTGTGGGTTCCCGGCCATGTAGGAGTGCCTGTGAATGAGGCTGCTGATGCTGCAGCCAAGGCTGCAGTCCTCCTGCCTCGGCCAGCCTCCCATTGTGTCCCATCATCTGACATTAGTGGGGTTGTTTGTAAGAGGCTTGTGTCTTTGTGGTGGGATACTTGGTCATCACTTCAAGGAAACAAGCTCCGGGCAGTAAAACCGTTCCCAACTGCTTGGACAACCTCCTCCCTACCATCTCGGCGAGAAGAGGTCCTTCTGACCAGGTTGCGGATTGGGCATTGCCGGTTTAGCCACCGCTACCTGCTCTCCGGTGACCCAGCCCCGCAGTGCCCTTGTGGTCATGCATTAACAGTGCGCCATGTTTTATTGTCGTGTCCCCGTTTTAGTCAATCTCGTGTTGTCCTGTCTCTGCCATCTACTTTACAGGATATTTTAGCTGATGACGCTCGAGCAGCTGCTCGTGTTCTTCGTTTCATTACTTTGACTGGCTTGTCCAAAGACATCTAACTCCTTCACTTATTTTATCTGCATCTTTGTAAGAACTTTCTGGTGTCCCCCCCCCCTTGAGTTTTACTAGATTCTATGTGCTCTAACAATTGTGACTGGGCGTTAATGACCTCAGTAGTTGAGCGCCCTTAAACCCCCCCCCCCCAAAAAAAAAAAATAAAAACTTTCATATCGCTATTTCTCAGAAACGGCAAGTCAAATATTAGACAGAACATGTTATAACGTGTGGCACTTGCATGTAAGAGTTCCCTGTTATTTTATTGATGTGCAATGCATTTTTGGGATATTCGGCCTTTTTCTTTGACGATTTGAAATACATATCTTCATTTTCAGCTCGTTTCTACTGCCGTACTTTGGTCTCTTTCGACTGTCAAATTTTTTTGACTGAACTTTAGCTCTCTCTCTAGATTTTTCCATATCCAGTTCATGAAAATTTCTTTGGTCTCTTTTTCTGCTGTGTTTAGAATAACTCTTAGAAACCAACCAGTCATTGTCTTCAACGGCTGTTTTGTCCTCACATCCTGCCAGATACCTCTGAGGTGCTTTTCAACGTACATACCTTTTAAAAGCTGCAGGATCATTTTAAAAAAGGATACAGTTGCACTAAAGATATACGTATATAAATTTGTTGATGAGTTCTGTGGATACAGCTTGTTGACCATGTAAATCATGTGAGCGAGTATCTGTTCCTAGGAACTGTAAGTTGATGAATGAGTTGAAATTGTGGTAACAAGTGACAGGAGCTAGGCATGAGTTTCGAGGGAGGCTTGAAAGTGTTCTGAGAGTGTTATTGACGTTAATTCTGGAGAAGGAGCTTGAGGTGTGAAATAGGAGTCGAAGATGTGAAATGTGTTGGTTGGACTGATGGGGTAGAGAGCAATGCCTTGATTGATGGAGAGGGCGGAATGGAAGGACTAAGGACTATAAATAATAGAAACGAGAAATGTGAGTTGGTTTAAGTTACCTTAGGATTGGACGTGGAGTGTGTAAAGATGTAGCAAATGTTATGTGTGTTGAAACAGGTTGGCAATGGCCACGGTTGGACGAGGGTTGCGGATACGTTCGGATTTTGTTGATCAGGGCTACAGCCTGTATAGGGTGTCCTTAAGTTCTACAGGAATTTGACTAGAATTGGGAGCATAATTACCTGGTAAAAGATGAACATGTTGTAGGAGAAAATGTTACTTTATGGGAATCAGTGACCAAGACTTCGGAGGATTTGTAGAGAAAAATCTTCAGAAAGTAAGTTGACGCATGTCGTACTACGCCGAGACCATTGCGCAGCAAGAGCACATTGTCAAAAGAGAGTACTTTTTCCGAGTTTCTTGCAAATACACTTCTGTTGCGGTACAGATGACAGGTGCATCGCAATATGGGAACGTTGTGGCATGACAATTGGAAATGTACTCCAAAGTTGAAATACGTGGGACCACAAAACTGTAGTATTCCGAAGGTCTAATTTCCATTCAGATTCTGGTGGTTGAATCGACCAAATGCGATGTCACATCCAACCCTAGTGAAACGTTGGTAACAATTTCTTCAGGTAATTCGAAAGTGATTGGTATAATGCGAATTCCTTGATATCAACCGAATCTGGTACAGATCTACTACCCAACAATGAGACATGAAATCTGTCCCAAAGCGGGACTCGAACCCCAATTTCCCGCTTATCGCGAGCGGTCACCACTTCGGCTACCCGTGCACGCTTCCTGGACGTGCCCAAACTACCATGTGTCATACTACCCGCATCCTTATATCTTAGCCCACTGCATTCATCAACTAATGCTCGCAACATTGTTTGAATTCCCGCTACAGTCACAGTTCTTCTGTTCAGTGCATGTAGATATTAAAAGCCTAGGTGGGCGCATGACGATAACAACTTTGGTCTCCATTCCTCGTTGTCTCGTTCTCCCTGTTACGGGAATCCAAGTAATCCAAACAGTGATGAATTCAGGGGACTGCAATATCAGGCTGTAGACGGTATGACGTATGGTAGTTTGGGGCAGTCCGGGAAGCGTGCACAGATAGTCGAAGTGGCGACTGCTTGCGATAAGCGGGAAACGCAGGTTCAATTCCCGCTTCGGCACAAATTTTCATGTTTCTCTATTGGGTAGTAGATTTATACCTAATACACCTGGAGTCAAAGAAATCGCATTTAGAGAATTAATTATTTCGTATAGTTGTGCATCGTTAACAGTGTCTGTTCTTTCAGACATGCATTTAATTTAATCAAGGCTACACAGATGTGGGTGGTGCTAATGAAGAAGGAAAGCCAACGGCGTCGACCACCGACGACAGTAACTAGGCGGCAGAGGAAGATCGCCTGGGGAGGAAAGAGATTTTCCATCGAAGGGGATATTCACACAACAGTTTTCGAATGGCTCCGTGGCCAAGTATCTGATCTCTGTCATCGAGAAATTGCACGACTTGGTACCACGTTCCGACTGTTGCTTACAGAGATTTTATGTGTGTGCTGAAACATTTTGTCGTGTATCTATGTGGTTTGTAAATGTAGTGCACCCTCAAACGACAGTGAGGTGGTCTCCCGTAATGTCGTGTAACACGTAATGAAGTGCTCTCGGAACATTTGGTTGGAATAGAAAAAAGAGATAAACTCCAGTAAGCATGGCCTGTAAGTGCGTTCCTGAAGAGCTATGAGCACTTGTTCGTCTTCGCTTCTCTGAAACACACCTCTCCTACAGCTGGTCCTTCACTATTACCAGCCAACCACAAAATGCAGTAAACAAATCAGGACAAATTGTTTTGTTACTGCAAAACAGCAGAGATTCTAACGCAATCTTCTTGATGTTACATACGATCTGCACTTGTGAGTCATCACGATACGAAGTGCTCAATATGGTATCCATTCATAGTACGGCTTACTTCCGTCTGACGCCTTAACGGAATCGCGCACTCTCTGAATAATGATGCAGATGGTATCCTGCACTATGAATATTTTTCAATGTACAGGGCACGGTCTTGACGGTTGCTTCCATTTGCCCCATTATAAAAGAAGATCATGTCTGCGATATCCCACATCGAATAATACGGCTTCCATTACATTTTTAAGCCTCAATAGGATACTGCAATGTAAAATAATTTCCCCAGCTTTCCAACAGAAAAACTGGTGGCATTAGAACTAACACATCCGCAGGATTTACCCAGAACTGTAACAACACTAACAAATGTTTACTGCATACGGAATCCACGAACAATAAAGAGGAGCATGCCCACATTTGTTTACAGCACTCTGTAGGTCGTTCGAAACTGCAAAGGGCTTGCAGTATAAGAGATGCGTTTCATAGTAGCGATAACGAGCAAGTACTCAATGCTCTTAAGGTATGTATTTTAGAGTCCATGTTTACTGGATATTTTTGTTTTGTTTTGTTCCATACTACCGCCGCTCGAAATAGGGAACACTTTTTTAACACCCTGAATATAATAGGGTTGAAAGCGTTTGAGCTCCATGTGTGGCCCGATATTGGTTTTGCACTGTTATGAGCTTTCTAATTACAGATAAGTCGCCAAAGGTCGTGTATTTATTTCAAGCAAGGGGGAATGATGGCAGGCACTGTTGTACCAACATCCAAATACTTAAACACGTATCCTTTTTGGTGGAACAGTTGCCTTGATGTATAGGGGACATTGGGGGCGGAGGGGGGGGGGGGAGAGGAAGGCAGGCACTGTTGTACTGACCTCCATATCCTTAAACACGAAACGTTTTTGTTGGACAGTTGTTTTGATTTATATGGGGTGGGGATGCCAGATAATGTTTTACTGTCCTCCAAATCCATAAAATCGTGTTTTTTTTTTTTTTTGTTGGACAGTTGTTTTGATGTAAAGGGTAACAGTGGAGGGGGGGGGGGGGGGGTAGGCAGGCAGTGTTGTACTGACCTTCAAACCCTTAAACACATATCGTTTTTTTGGACAGTTGTTTTGATGTATAGTCCAGGGTAAAGGGTGGGGGCATTCACTGTTATACCAACCTCCAAATCCTTAAACACATATCGTTTTATTGGACAGTTGTATTGATTTATAGTGAAGAGGGGGGAGGGGGTGGAAGGGCAAGCACTGTTGTACTGACTTGCAAATCCTTAAACATGTATCACTCACTTGTTGTGACACTCTACTCTTTCTGCATGTGCATCTTTAACAGGGCTGACTCAATTTTCATGGATGACAATATGCAACCACATGAAATAGCGCAGGTGGAGTATCTCTTGAAACGAGAGGATATTCGCCGAATGGACAAGCGTGCTCATTCCTCTGACTTAAATTCCATCGAGCACATGTGGGATACTTTGGAGAGACGTATTGTACCACCTCCAATGCACCAGCGACCATCAACTGGTTGCCATCTGTCCTGTTGAGGAGTGGAACGCTCTACTACATGAACTTCCTACAAACCATGTGGCCAGCGTGGCAACACTTTGCAGATCATGTATTGCTTTCCACCGTGGTCACGCACCATGTTAATAACCGTGTCCCGTATTCTGTAATATCCAGGGGGCCAATCATAAATCGCGGCGACTTTAGTGTGATAATTGTTTTTTGAGTAAAAATGTTTCTCGTGTCGTTGCGCACTTCTTTCAGTTCTTTGCTGCAGCAGTTCTTTGTACGTATGTTTCAAGTTTCATCGAGGTCTGTTGGTGATATATCACGCTAAAGCTACTTTCGTCCTCAAGTTCCGCACACCAGTGTCTTCGAAGTTTAAGAGATACGAGTTTTACACTATTATGTAGCTAACTGTAGTTTTCAATTCTAACAGTCATTGTAGAGATACGTATACGTCGTAAGCACCTCTTCAGGACTGTTCAGTTAACGACGAGGCCTACGAGAAAGACAGGCCTCGGCGCGTATTTCACGAAGGTAGGCAGAGTTCGCTCGCTCGCTTGCTCTTCATCTCAGCAGAAAAAAATGGCTCTGAGCACTATGGGACTCAACATCTTAGGTCATAAGTCCCCTAGAACTTAGAACTACTTAAACCTAACTAACCTAAGGACATCACACACACCCATGCCCGAGGCAGGATTCGAACCTGCGACCGTAGCAGTCCCGCGGTTCCGGACTGCAGCGCCAGAACCGCTAGACCACCGCGACCGGCCATCTCAGCAGAAAATCTGCTTTTTTACACCTGTTAACTCGTAACTGGGTGTGTATGTACGAAGAGGAGTGATTCTACTAGACTCCACTATTATGTACTCTTACTGTTATTAGTCCTACAATGATAGAAAGTGCAGAGGCTCACTAAAAATTTCTTGCGGCTGTACTGGCGTACAATAAAATTAAAATCATGTCAAAATGATTGTCAGTTGTATAAAGCACCACATCTTATAGGAAATTAGGACTGTTACGCAGAAAAGACTAAATGCTACAAACAAGCCGTTATGCGATTTATGTCGAGAATTGGTTTTAAATTTTGTTGTACGAATAGTACTCAGTAAGACTTTATACTGCCAGATTCCAGTAGAAGATGCAACCCTCGTTAGTACGTACACACCCAGTTGCGAGTAAACAGGTTCAGAAACGCATTTCGTCGTCTGGGTTGAGCGAACGAGCGAGCTCAGGCCACCTCCGTGACGTACGCGCTGCGGCCTGTCTTTCTCGTGGGGCTCGGTTAACGAGCTATTGCGTAATGTATCTAAAATCATATAGTCAGGTATAGAAGTAAGTTTCATTAACCGTTTCCCATTCAATAATTCTGCTCCTCTTCTTTTTCCTGGTATTCATCCCGTTTCTTCACGGGATCTACATGTTATTCTGGATCTGGCGGTGTTAGTGGTAGAAGCGGCCGGACGCCCATCTTGTCGCCGCACCTGTCCCGCCCCATGTCACAACGTGTGTACCGCATCTACCTACGTCTGGTGGTATCAAATGTGAAAGAGTGTCATTATATTTCGAAATCTTCAATAAAATTCTTCAGGGTGTCAGACCGCATCGTCATAATTTAAAATGCGCCAACGTTTCGGCCAGCGTTGCAGCTAGCCTTCATCAGGGCCTGATGAAGGCTAGCTGCAACGCTGGCCGAAACGTTGGCGCATTTTAAATTATGACGATGCGGTCTGACACCCTGAAGAATTTTATTGAAGAAGACAACGGCCGCGGAAGCCTACGCTTACATATTTCGAAATGATTGTGCTTCGTGTAACTGGTGGGACTTGTGTACCAGCACGGTACTCACCTGGTCGGATGCGTGAAACCGTCTAAAAACCACAACCAGGGCTGGCCGCAATACCGATGGGGCCGTTAATCTGCTAGGCGCATTCGATCCGGTGCCGTCACGCTACCTCGACTCCCAGAAGCAGTGTGCAAATGAGCACTTCTGTCCAGGCGAGTCCTTTCTAGAATTTCACAATACCCCACTTTTTTTTACAGATTAGCCTACGATGATTTGTTAATATGTCGATAACGGTAATGAAGGAAAACATAGGTACAAAGAAGGTAGCTGCGAAGAAACCATGGGTAACAGAAGAAATACTTCAGTTGATTGATGAAAGGAGGAAGTACAAACATGTTCCGGGAAAATCAGGAATGCAGAAATACAAGTCGCTGAGGAATGAAATAAATAGGAAGTGCAGGGAAGCTAAGATGAAATGGCTGCAGGAAAAATGTGAAGACATCGAAAAAGATATGACTGTCGGAAGGACAGACTCAGCATACAGGAAAGTCAAAACAACCTTTGGTTACATTAAAAGCAACGGAGGTAACATTAAGATTGCAACGGGAATTCTACTGTTACATGCAGAGGAGAGAGCAGATAGGTGGAAAGAATACAATGAAAGCCTCTATGAGGGTGAAGATTTGTCTGGTGTGATAGAAGAAGAAACAGGAGTCGATTTAGAAGAGATAGGGGATCCAGTATTAGAATCGGAATTTAAAAGAGCTTTGGAGGACTTACGGTCAAATAAGGCAGAAGGGATAGATAACATTCCATCAGAATTTCTAAAATCATTGGGGGAAGTGGCAACAAAACGACTATTCACGTTGGTGTGTAGAATATATGAGTCTGGTGACTTACCATCTGACTTTCGGAAAAGCATCATCCACACAATTCCGAAGACGGCAAGAGCTGAAAAGTGCGAGAATTATAGCACAATCAGCTTAACAGCTCACGCATCGAAGCTGCTTACAAGAATAATATACAGAAGAATGGAAAAGAAAATTGAGAATGCGCTAGGTGACGATCAGTTTGGCTTTAGGAAAAGTAAAGGGACGAGAGAGGCAATTCTGACGTTACGGCTAATAATGGAAGCAAGGCTAAAGAAAAATCAAGACACTTTCATAGGATTTGTTGACCTGGAAAAAGCGTTCGACAATATAAAATAGTGCAAGCTGCTCTAGATTCTGAAAAAAGTAGGGGTAAGCTATGGGGAGATACGGGTCATATACAATATGTACAACAACCAAGAGGGAATAATAAGAGTGGACGATCAAGAACGAAGTGCTCGTATTAAGAAGGGTATAAGACAAGGCTGTAGCCTTTCGCCCCTACCCTTCAATCTGTACATCGAGGAAGCAATGATGGAAATAAAAGAAAGGTTCAGGAGTGGAATTAAAATGCAAGGTGAAAGGATATCAGTGATACGATTCGCTGATGACATTGCTCTCCTGAGTGAAAGTGAAGAAGAATTAAATGATCTGCTGAACGGAATGAACAGTCTAATGAGTACACAGTATGGTTTGAGAGTAAATCGGAGAAAGATGAAGGTAATGAAAGTAGTAAAAATGAGAACAGCGAGAAACTTAACATCAGGATTGATGGTCACGAAGTCAATGAAGTTAAGGAATTCTGCTACATAGGCAGTAAAATTACCAATGACGGACGGAGCAAGGAGGACATCAAAAGCAGACTCGCTATGGCAAAAAAAAAGGATTTCTGGCCAAGAGAAGTCTAATAATATCAAATACCGGCCTTAATTTGAGGAAGAAATTTCTGAGGATGTACGTCTGGAGTACAGCATTGTATGGTAGTGAAACATGGACTGTGGGAAAACCGGAACAGAAGAGAATCGAAGCATTTGAGATGTGGTGCTATAGACGAATGTTGAAAATTAGGTGGACTGATAAGGTAAGGAATGAGGAGGTTCTACGAAGAATCGGAGAGGAAAGGAATATGTGGAAAACACTGATAAGGAGAAGAGACTGGATGATAGGACATCTGCTAAGACATGAGGGAATGACTTCCATGGTACTAGAGGGAGCTGTAGAGGGCAAAAACTGTAGAGGAAGACAGAGATTGGAATACGTCAAGCAAATAATTGAGGACGTAGATTGCAAGTGCTACTCTGAGATGAAGAGGTTAGCACAGGAAAGGAATTCGTGGCGGGCCGCATCAAACCAGTCAGTAGACTGATGACAAAAAAAAAAAAAAAAAAAAAAAAAAAAAATGCGGTAACAAGACGGTTGTAGTACGCTGATGCTAAAATATTAGGGGAGAGTATTGTCTCTTTGGGTGGTGTACATAGGAACACATGACGTTTCCTAGTCGATGTTCCAGTCTAGCGACCAATCTCACAACCACGTGAAAGAATGTATACTAGAGACTACGACAAACAGTTACCTGCATTTTCTGTCGTTTTTGTTAGTGTAAAACATAAGGTTGTGTTTCATGCAGCATCTGTAAAAATTTCAAAACGCGAACATTGAAGTGCTGTATAATATTCTTCAGTTACAGAATATCATGAAGAGTAAAATTCTGTTTATTTTCGAAACTAGTTTCTTGACTATGCCACACTTAGTGGTCACGCACCATCTCGTACACTGAAATGGATGAAATATCTTCTATTGCCGGCCGGGATGTCCGAGCGGTTCTAGGCGCTACAGTCTGGAACCGCGCGACCGCTACGGTCGCAGGTTCGAATCCTACCTCGGGCATGGATATGTGTGATGTCCTTAGGTTAGTTAGGTTTAAGTAGTTCTAAGCTCTAGGGGACTGATGACCTCAGAAGTTAAGTCCCCTAGTTCTCAGAGAGCTATCTTCCATCATGGAACATGTGTTATTTGAAATAAAATGAGGTTCTTTAATATCTTAACAACTTTAGAAGTCTTTGTGTACGTTAGAACAGCTTCTATTTAAAAATGTATGTAACTTGCAGCTTGGTTTTGATAATACTTCTACTTGACTTGATTTAACTTACTAATTAATGGTGTGTAGTAGAATATTAAAGTAACAAACAAGCTATTAAATACAGTGCTGAAAAGATTTTCTTGGTTGCAACACTTTTAAATTTCAACAGACGATTTGTTCCTAGGAGCAAGGCCATATTCTACAATGGAACACTTTTCCACATTCGGAAAAATCATTCTTTTCCAGGGTAATTTTTGTAATGTCATAAAAGGTTTACATCACAGGATATGTAAATTGTACCATTTAAAAATGAAATTCGAGGATATATTACACATCTGTTATTGGAATGGCAAGAGGCAAAAGTCTTAAAAGTGTTTCAAGGTACAAGGGTCTCCCATACGTTATTACCTGATTTGTTACCACATGTCCAAACTATCTTCCCTCGCCTATTTTGCTGAGACAAGTCACTGATTTGGTTGATGATCCTGTTTTCTGGCATTCAGAAGTGTGTTGAATGGAGTTTGACAGTGAACAAAAAAAGTGTGAGTGAAATAATGTGTTTGAAGTGATGTGAGTAGAACAGTGTCAGGGTTTTATGTTAGTATGTGACTGTAGATGTGATGGGGTACATATTAGAATATAATATTTTTCTTACTTTTGTACATAATGCATAGAAAAATTTCTTTCTGTTGGAAAATCTAGTTTGTGGCATTGTATACCTCTCTGAACTATATTTCCGTTTTACTGGACAAAAGAAATGAGATGCAGATAAACATTTTGATTATTAATATTATGGTTATTTTCCATGTTTTCAGTTCTCTTAATTATAAACATTTTTCTGTTACATCATATCTCAAATGATCGGATGTAGTTCTTTTCCATTGTTCTGGAATACCATAATGACTTGGAAATCATGTGCAATTCTGAAATCTCGACCATGTTATGTAGCTCCAATGGATTGCGAAGTTCCATTCACTCACAGGTATCTTTCTTGGTATTGCATTTTTTCCAAGTGTTAATGCAACTTGCAGAGACAAATGTTTTGTTACTCATGTCGACTTAGGGATATAAGGAACATCATTCCAAAAGAACTTTCGGCTGTTGGCCTGTAATTACGCTTTAAAAATGTTTTTCTAATATTTCCATATCAAATTACCTTCTTAGATGAAAATATTAACATTGGCTTTCAAATAGAAGATTGGGACCGTGTTGAAAATACTACCTGTTAGTTAAGTCAGAAGACTACCTGAGACAAACATTGACTGCATTGGAGTGACTGTGCCTGCTACATGAGGCTTATAAGGAAATGTTTTGATAAGTAATGAGAGTCTCTTCTTGAATATGCCTAAATGGATTATGTGCTGCTACATAACAGGAATATGACATCTTTCCTCAAGATAGAGTTTTACCTTATTTGTATAAAAGCATTAGCACCAGAGCAGATTCTCAGCTAGACCAGTCAGACAATGGACATCTAGAAACCACTTTCTCTTTCTTTCAGTTTTCATATTCACTGTTATCGTCTCAGTCTTATTTTTAGTGGGAAATTTTGTTACGATGTCCTATTATTGCATTTTACAGTATATTCTGTCTATTAAGACTTCTATAGACATTGTGATACTGAAGAATACGAGCAAGTGAATAAAAACACGTAAAAAGTTTCCTTTGTGCTAAAGAATGTCTGTTCCCTTTCGTACGTGGGGTGTGCATCACTGTCACATTAGATAACATTATTCATAATTTTTCTTCCTCAGGTTACACAGACTTACTGGATGTTTGATTGAAATGAAACACTTTTTAAATACAATATAAACAATTTATGGTCACATTACGTCTCAATTCCATTTAAAAGTTTGTAACTGGCTGCACATTTAGTATACAAATTACATTTGGTGAGCTCACACTGTAAGAAGCACACATAATATTACGTCAACCTTGGATTTATATTTTATAACCAGGAATCAAACGACTGCTATCTGAAAGTTTTCGGCTGTGTATGCCTGTAATTGATATCTAACACATGATGGGATTATTGGGAATTCAGTGATAATATTCTTTCAGTACACAGATTGTTTTTATACACAAATAGTGAAAGCGAGAGGCTGTTTCTCCATCATGATGGAACTGATGTACTCTTTATGATACAGAAATATTAAACACATTCAAGGTAAAAATAAGTAATTAACATTTCATGCAACATAAAAACAATGGTTTTGCTGTAGATCAGCAAAGTACATGTTGTAAAAATGATAGGTTCATTCGTTTTTATTTTTAAATAGAGGCAGATTGGCTCTTATAATGTACACTGTAACATATGTAATAGAAGGTTGATCTTGAGATGGTGTGGAAAGCTATATATCAACACCTGCAACAATATTCACAACGTAGTTTGTATTTCATAGTTGTCAAATACAAAGAACAAACAAAATATTAGGTATTATACATGCTAGTTGTACACAATAACTATCTGATACTTATAAATGTACACACTCAATTATTATAGTATTATAGCGTTTATGAAGTTGTGTAGGTGTAATGTGATAAAAATAGTTGCATTTTTAAGCAAAATAATTATCTGATGCTTACAGTCCTAAGTTTTAGCACTGGTAGTAAAACACAGGGCGCAAGAAATTGCTGGTCAGCTGTAGGATGCGAAGAGGGTACGTTTTGTGAACACAGGCATCTGCAGATTTCTTTGTAGTCTCCATATTATTATTATATTCTGCAGACCTTAAAAAATTTTAAAATATATATATTGCTGCTACTTCTAGGAAATCTCATATTCTTGTCACATCAAAATAAAATTACCTCCAGGGAAAGAGAAAACAAAGTGCAGCTCAGAATAAAATTAATGTGATTGCAACATACATGCACCTTTCTAGCATGTACTGCAAACTTCATAGGCGAAGTATGCAACACGTTTCGTACTCGAGACTGAGTACTTGTTTTCCTTGTGCCAATTACGAAATGACCAGCAATTCCTTGTATCAAAATACACACATGTGATACCATTGAACAGACGAGACACTTACTCATAACGAAATAACAGTGGGAGAGGAGAATTAATGGCTTCATTTATGCAATACAAACTCATTGTACTCAATGTTTTATTTCAGTCATCCTGTCACATTTTAAGTGTCCTAGGTCTGCTAAAAAAAGAAGTACATGAGTTTGCAACAGCATTCATTTGAACAATAATTATCATGACAATGACACAAGAAAATATTGCAATTAATATCACAACATTTATAGGTATCTGCACCTTTACAAATGGATGCTATATGCGAGAGAAGATATTACTGCTTCATTCCTTTTTCACAAGATTTGTCCTTGGCAACAGTACAGTAAGAACACTTCACTGTGTTGGGCAAGGATGTATTGCTTGCTAGTCATTTTACAAAAACATGTCCAAGACCTGACAGAGTCTCTTCCCTTTGGGTTTTTATGAAATCTATTGTTTGTAAGGTAAAAACGAATCGAACATTCAGACATCAGTACTAATTAATAAAAGAGTATGGGCAAATTAGTAAGACTGGGAGGGTGGCAGCTTTCCTTCATTTCTTCCAAAAAGAAGAACGCTTGTGAGAAACTGATATTCCATGGTTGGAACTGTTTTCGTCATATATCACATTAGAATATTCGAAAATTATTTAGACTGTTTTCTTATTTCTCGTTCAAATGAACTTCTGGCTCACTTACAAAGATACATTTCTTATATTTTGTTCAAAAAAATAAAAGTCTTTAGATATATAGCGACAGTCACATACATTGTATTAGACAAATTACTATCCTAAGTAACATCAATAGCTTTTAAACAAATTACTTGCTTAATAATTATAAAATGTATTTTGCCCATTTATTTACAGAGTTTGACTATCGTCAACAAATACAGTGGCTAAAGCTTTCATTCTGGAACCGTTATTTTACTTTATCATGATGTGTTAGTGTTTCAACATCCTTCAACTACGTGTGTCATTGAAACTATTGAGCCATATTCATGATGTTAATTTAGAACAATGGCAGTACATTAGTTTTTTTTTTTTAAGTGATGACCGAAGGAGCGACAGCCATTGCAAGGGCAAAGTACATTTTAGAACTATCGTTCAAACGCGTTACTGATAATCCTACGGATGGATTTATTTGTAATCTTGATGGAGTATATTAAATGTCACACATTCATGAAGTAGCTTTGCGATTTACATTCGTCCATTTTGATAATTATATACTGCAAAATAATACATCTTGTAGATACACCAACTGGAATCAAAACGATAAGTTAGGCTACGACATCACTAAGCATTTTTTAGATTTATTTTGGGAACAGCACATTGATTGAATACATTATATTTGTTCATTATGAGATAACTTGTTACTGATACTGCATCGTCTATTAACATACACCGTACGAAAATCAGAAATTGTAGCGAAACATCAGTGGATTTACAAAACGATGTCCTCGCCACGGAGGCATTATTATTGTATCTCCAAATCCCACACGATACTCAAAAGTTCCCCCTTTTCTTTTTAAAACGACTCACTTTGGCCCCATGGATTTGGATCTCGCGCCATTTCACAGACGCCACGCCGTCAGTTTATCCAGGCGGCAGGTAACTCACTTCCCGTAAAGTGCACAAAGCCGACACTGACTCGTGCGGCAGCCTCACGCCACGTCACGAAACAGGCTCCGATCAACTTCAGAGGGAGGACCGCCAGTTCCCGCGCCTCTCCCGTGTGACGTCACAGCTCCCGTCGGCCTCTTGGAGTAGCCGCAGACGGGTGGTGCCTCGCCTTGAGACAGGTGCTCGGATTGTCTTTCTTTCTAAACTAAAAAAATGATACCTTCCGTAAACAATGCTACAATAAAATAACGTGCATTGTACAAGTTTATACACAAAAAATCTGTTGTCTTGGGGAGGACCGTTACAGAAAAGCGCTTAGAGCTATTCCATGGTTAAATACACGTCATACATGTCGGTAATACAGGACTTCCTGATACGTTACAAAAGAAAGCAGTCTTTGGGTCTGAAAGAGTTGAATTCTCTTTGCTCATATGTCTTGTTGTCCTGGTATGACTCCAGCTTCGTCACCGGGGATGACCTGCAGCACCCAGTCGCGCGCACTCCATCTGTAGAGGACAAGAACACGACTTAAGTTTCATTTAGAAGCGATTTAGCGACAGTTTGAGTAGATGTAAGTACAGTTTAGTACAGGGTATGGATTCCCTTCTATAACTGCAGACAGAATGTAATACACAAAACAACAATACAAGAAAACTTAAGACAACAAAAATTTTGGTTTTTTATTATTCTTTGGGTAACATTGGAGTCCTCCTAATCTTTCAATCTCATGAATCTTTCCACTTTCTCCAGCATAGTGATTTTATTCATTCACAGATTTATTTCATAACAACTACTGAAAATAAAACTGACAAACCAATTACTACGTTTTTAAATTTACAGAGTACTTATATAGTATTCATACCTAATTACAGATAATCTGCTACACTCATAAAAACGAGGCTATCCGACAGGGAATCTAAATCCAAAGGAAGTGCAATGGCTGTGTATTACAAGTGAAGGGGCAGTTACAACTGCTCGTCAAACAAATCTAAACAAGTTAAATAGCATTAACATCACATTAACATTTAATTACATAGGGTCCACTTCTGGAGTAGAAAATGGTAACATATCAGAAACAAAACTATAGAAAAATGAACATTTAATTACACATATTAGCATATGAGTAGAGGTAATAAAATTATGGACGACGTGCGAAGCTGCCTGTATGATATTAAAAGTAAATATGATTTCTACCTATACATATCTCTATTTATATAGAGTAATATACACTCCTGGAAATGGAAAAAAGAACACATTGACACCGGTGTGTCAGACCCACCATACTTGCTCCGGACACTGCGAGAGGGCTGTACAAGCAATGATCACACGCACGGCACAGCGGACACACCAGGAACCGCGGTGTTGGCCGTCGAATGGCGCTAGCTGCGCAGCATTTGTGCACCGCCGCCGTCAGTGTCAGCCGGTTTGCCGTGGCATACGGAGCTCCATCGCAGTCTTTAACACTGGTAGCATGCCGCGACAGCGTGGACGTGAACCGTATGTGCAGTTGACGGACTTTGAGCGAGGGCGTATAGTGGGCATGCGGGAGGCCGGGTGGACGTACCGCCGAATTGCTCAACACGTGGGGCGTGAGGTCTCCACAGTACATCGATGTTGTCGCCAGTGGTCGGCGGAAGGTGCACGTGCCCGTCGACCTGGGACCGGACCGCAGCGACGCACGGATGCACGCCAAGACCGTAGGATCCTACGCAGTGCCGTAGGGGACCGCACCGCCACTTCCCAGCAAATTAGGGACACTGTTGCTCCTGGGGTATCGGCGAGGACCATTCGCAACCGTCTCCATGAAGCTGGGCTATGGTCCCGCACACCGTTAGGCCGTCTTCCGCTCACGCCCCAACATCGTGCAGCCGCCTCCAGTGGTGTCGCGACAGGCGTGAATGGAGGGACGAATGGAGACGTGTCGTCTTCAGCGATGCGAGTCGCTTCTGCCTTGGTGCCAATGATGGTCGTATGCGTGTTTGGCGCCGTGCAGGTGAGCGCCACAATCAGGACTGCATACGACCGAGGCACACAGGGCCACACACCCGGCATCATGGTATGGGGAGCGATCTCCTACACTGGCCGTACACCACTGGTGATCGTCGAGGGGACACTGAATAGTGCACGGTACATCCAAACCGTCATCGAACCCATCGTTCTACCATTCCTAGACCGGCAAGGGAACTTGCTGTTCCAACAGGACAATGCACGTTCGCATGTATCCCGTGCCACCCAACGTGCTCTAGAAGGTGTAAGTCAACTACCCTGGCCAGCAAGATCTCCGGATCTGTCCCCCATTGAGCATGTTTGGGACTGGATGAAGCGTCGTCTCACGCGGTCTGCACGTCCAGCACGAACGCTGGTCCAACTGAGGCGCCAGGTGGAAATGGCATGGCAAGCCGTTCCACAGGACTACATCCAGCATCTCTACGATCGTCTCCATGGGAGAATAGCAGCCTGCATTGCTGCTAAAGGTGGATATACACTGTACTAGTGCCGACATTGTGCATCCTCTGTTGCCTGTGTCTATGTGCCTGTGGTTCTGTCAGTGTGATCATGTGATGTATCTGACCCCAGGAATGTGTCAATAAAGTTTCCCCTTCCTGGGACAATGAATTCACGGTGTTCTTATTTCAATTTCCAGGAGTGTAGATACGGTATCATCCTGTAATGTTACTGCTCATTCCATCCCTAAGTTTACTCTCTCTATTAGCCAATATATAATGTTACTTTTCAAACTTCCTAGATTTTTGTTTTGAATCATACATTTGTACAACTGATATGTCATCCAATTATCTCATTTCTATGAGTAGAGTCGTCTCTTTAGTAACGTAGATTACTTTTGTTTGTATGCAAAACTTTACTATAAACATTAAAAAACAGGATTTCTACTGATAGTAAATTTAGATAATAAATCTCTTTGGTAACCTTCATAAATGATTCGTTAACTTTTAACAATGACGATGTGAAGCTGCTCAGAGTTAACAGCATTGACATATGTTTAACATACATACCACAGGTGTCTGATCTGATACTCTTTGATTTATCTGACGACCACTTGTAACTGTGCCTTCACATCTAACACAATACCACTGTATATCCTCTTCATTACAATTTGTCTGTGAGATCCCTCCGCTCATTATGAGTATATGAGACTATCTTTGATATGATATAAATTTCTCAAATTTACTTTATAATTAAAAATATACCAAAGGTTCATCATTAAAAGGTTCTTCATTTTCACACAACGCAGCATTCTTCGGATGCATGTTGTGACTGTAGTTTTGGGTATATGGCTGAATATATCGTCATTAAGTTTATTTTTTTTTTTCCTGACATTTTTCTCATAGTTCTACATCACTTTACTTCTAATTTCTGTTTTAATGCTTTGTATTGGAGGGTATCTGCGTTGCGTGGAGTGCTTCTGGTTCGATTATTGTTGTATAACGGCGTATTTTACAGTTCCAGGAAAAGCATTTTCCGTTTTATATATTTTTCGCTAACTGAAACGCGTGTTCTGTTCTTTTGTAGTCCTGATTATACTGTTATTTTTTATTCTTTTAAAGATACTTCTGTGCAGTACCCAATTATTATTTATGATACTCTGGCATTAAGGACCCTGCCAATCCAAAAAATATCCGCGAGGGGTATCCGCGCTGTTTGAGGCGTCTTGTCACTGCCTGCGCGGCTCCCCCCGTCGGAGGGTCGAGTCCTCCCTCGGATATGGGTGTGTGTGTCGTCCTTAGCGTAAGGTAGTTTAAGTTAGATTGAGTAGTACGGAAGCTTAGGGACCGACGACCTCAGCAGTTTGGTCCCATGAGACCTTACCTCAAATTTCCAATTTTTTTCCAAAAGATATGGAAGCTGGGTTAACAAGAAAATTAGAGAAAAGTAAAGATGGTAGTTTTAATGCTTCGGGTGTTCGACATAGTCTGCCACCACAACATTGTGAAACTGTAAGAAAAGTCCTTCTTTGGGATGCTGTTCAACTAGAAAGCCACACTAGCTTCAACTTCAGTTACGGCGTCAAAGCGTGACCGCTCATGTGAATTTCTACTCCCTGTCATCTGTTTCTGTCATCGTTTCTGGCAACATGTACCCCATGCGTTACTTGAAGTGGCAGAAAACAGAAACTCACCTAGGAGCTGAGTGCTGCGCTGGCGACCACGCACATCGCCATGATCAGTGGCGACATGGCCACGTCAGCCGCTTCCGCCGCTGGTCCGTAAGCCATGATACCCATGTCACGGACCTCAGGTTCTGCTCGCATGTAACACAAGACAGGGTATTATTATAAACATAACGTCTCTTCTGCGTTATTACAATTAAAACATAACTCTACAAAGTCGAAAGAGTTTCAACTAGTACCCAACAAGGAAAGTTACTCAATTTTGAAATACACTGACGGGAAAAAATCGCAACACCAAGAAGCAGTTGCGCAGCATAAACGAAAGTTGGTACTTAGATTTATGAATTTGAGAGATGATGTCTATTCAAATTTCGGACCAGCCGCATAAGAGTGCAGTTAGTAGCGCCACTAAGTGAATGCAAGCCAATTCTTGCTTTTAATAACACTGTAGCGGCCACGAACTTTAGTTATCTTTGAGACTGGGCGTGGTGAGTTGCTGTCAGTCAGGAATGCCTTTAAGGTGACAAAGACGCGATTATCAGCCACTCACTGAGTTTGAACGATGTCGTGTAACAAGACTACGAGAATCTGGATGCTCCTTCTGTGATATTACAGAAAAACTTGGCAGGAATGTAGCCACTGTACATGATGGCTGGCAGCGGTGGTCACGAGAACGTACGGTCGCAAGACGACCTGGCTCCGGACGGCCACGTGGCACTACAGAGAGGGACGACCATCGTGTTCAGCTCATGGCTCTGACGCATCGTCTGCATCTACAGCAGCTATTTAAGCAGTGATTGGTACTAAAGTGACGCGATGAGGTGTTACAAATCGATTAGTTAAAGCACAGCACCGAACCAGACGCACTGTACCGTACATTCGACTGACCCCAAACGACCGCCATTTGCGACTTCAATGGTGTCAAGCGAGAGCTAAATGAAGGTCAGTGTAGAGCTTTGTAATGTTTTCTGATGAAGCTAGTTCTGCCTCACGAGGGGACCTTCTGGGAGGTGCAGCGAGATGAGCTCCCACTTCGCCTGCTTATAGTGTGGATAGGCACCTATCACACCCTGAAATTGTAGGTACCAATGCGGCCTCGTTTTTGAAATATTGCCTGTTAAAGTTTGGGCAGCTGTTTATATACGGAAAATTTTCGCTGTTGTGGCAATTGAGCGAGTAATCGAGTGGCAAGCGAGCGAGACTCCCGTCCAGGCGACTCAGGTTCGAGACCCGGCTATGCTACTTTTGTTTCTTTTTTTTAAATGGCTGTTTTAATTTATAATTAATCATGAAAATTCCGCAAGGAATTGATTAAAAAGAATACAAGCCTCTATAAATCAATATTACACATTGAATGTCATATCTTGTTTCAATCTTTTGGTTTTTTTTTTATTTTAACAGGAAATTTACCGTAATGTAATTTCTTGAAATATTTTATTATTTTACAATTTTTTTTCTTGTATTTTTGATTTTGTTCCGTTGAGGTAGAGAACATAAAAAAATACCAACGAATGAGGGATTAAAAATATGTTTCATTTAATGGAAAGTTGATAGGTTTTTCCAATATTTTGACGAGCACGTTCCGACGGATGATACTTTTTATAAAAACAATCAAAACATTTGTACTTTTGACTCCACGAACATTGTACGAATGCACATTCATTTTCGTCGCAATCGCATCTGTATTTTCTCAAGTCTGCAGAAAACACCACTGCATTGACGTTACGGAATACTGTTAAAATTTTAAAAAAACGCAAAAGATTGAAACAAAATTTGACATTCAATTTGTAATTTTGTTTTATAGAGGCTTGTAACTCTCTTAAATCAATTCTTTGCGGAATTTTCATGATTAATTATAAATTAAAACAGGCATTTGGGAAAAAAGGAAACAAAAGTAGCATAGACAGGTCGAACCAGGGTCGCCTGGACGGGAGACTCGCTCGCTTGCCACTTTTTTTTACGCTCTATCAATCTTTTTTGTGTTTTTTCCGCCTTTTTTCTATTCAACTTTTTTCATCCTCTTTTATTTTTCGTTTATTTTTTATTTTTTGTATTTTTTTTAATTTTTAGAAATCCCCTTAGGAAAATGGAACTACAAAAAAAAAACCTAAATGCCACCGCCACTTCTCATCCTATAACAAAAAAATCTGGTCCCCTTCAGGCGCTGGCTCCTGACTAAACCTACCACAGAGAGCTGCCTATATACCAAGGTAAATATGGGAAATCAAGATGAGAGCTATCCTTACAAATAAAACAAAGTCTTCCTTTTCCTGAATTTTATTTTTATTTTTATTGTCGTTTTCCTTGTTTAGTTTTGTTGTGTAATTGATCAGAGGCCTTCTACGCCCCGCTGGTAATATGTTGAGTCACGTCTTTTCGAAATTGATGTGTACCGTACAATTGTTCAGAAATGTTAATTGGTTCAAACAGGAAACCTTCTTCTCTCTTGGCTTAACACATTCCAGCTGCGAGGCGAGTCGTGGGCCACTCGGCTACTGGCTCACCTGCCACAACAGTGAAACTTTTCTGTATATAAAGAGCTGTCCAAACTTTAACAGGCAATATTTCAAAAACGAGGCAACATTGGCACCTACAATTTTAGGGTATGATAGGTGCCTACCCACACTATAAGCAGGCGAAGTGGGAGCTCATAACTCGATGCACCTCCCATAAGGTTCCCTCGTCAGTGCCAGTGAGGACCATGCCCTGATTACAAGGAGGTCAGCTGAGGGCCTGCAACCGACCTGCCTGCGTGCTGAACACACTGTACCTACAACCGAGTTATGAGCTGGAGTGCGATTTCTCTTGACATAATGAGCACTACAGTGGCTATCCCACGCAGCCTGACTGAAAACTTGTACATCAGTCTGGTGGTTTCACCTGCTATCCTGTCATTCATGAACAGCGTTCTAGGGGTGTTTTCCAATAGGACACACAAACCGCTGTTGTAAACCAAAATGCTCTACAGTGTCGGTAGCCTTGGCCTGTTTGATCATAAGATATGTCTCCAATCGAGCACATATGGGACGTCATCGGCCGACAGCTCCAGCTTCGTCCACAACCAGCGTTAACCGTCCCTGTATTGGACTAACCAAGTACAACAGACATGGAACTCCATCGAAAAAATCAACTTCTGGCACCTGTGCAACACAATGCATGTACGTTTGCATGCTTACACTTAATATTCTGGCGGTTATACCGGTTATTAATGTATCAGCATTTCACGTTTGCAGTGGCTTATCTCGTTATCCTGTGCTCTTGCAATGTTAATCACTAAAAATATGTTAATTAGACAAATGGCTTCCCGAAATTTCATTACTCCAAATTAATTATTTCTTGGCGTTGCTTTTTTCCGTCATTGTAGTTAATGGCTTTAAACATCACGTTTTAATTTACAATTTAGTTTTTAATACTGAATGTTAAATCATGACAGAATTTTTGTAATTCAGTAATGGTGACAGCAGAATCTCCTCTCACACAAACGTAATGAAGTTTTGTGCAAACATAAATACATATTTCTCCTATTAAATCACTCCAGTTGACAAAAAAACTTCTCACAAAGGCTTGGAATGAGAAGAGACATGAAAAGGAAATATAAATGAGGAAATAGTATGAAGTAACACAATTATTCTTTGTAAGGAGAGAGAGAGAGAGAGAGAGAGAGAGAGAGAGAGAGAGAGAGAGAGTGAGAGAGAGAGAGAGAGAGAGAGAGAGATTACTGTATTTCGCTGTTACTGATAACATTAAAAACTAAAAAAGTTTTGCGGTAAAGAAACAATTGCGCTGAATAGAACAGAAATGAGGTACGACTCGGCGGAATAACCAGCATAACATAAAATGACTCGCACTAACCGTACTTTCTTTAAATCTCGGTTTAGCACATTGTGCATTCATCCTCAGAACTAGTGGCTTACTGAAAAAAAATGTCCGTACACAGATGCGGTGTTCTAAACTTGGCCCCGACACCATTTTGCGTAGGTTACAAAGGCCCTTCCTTACAAAAAATACAAATAAAGCATTTATTGCAATTTCTGTTTCTTAGCAGGGATTATCTAGAAGTATGTGCATAAGTAGTAACAAGCGTACAGAGTTCATGCAGTATAATAAGAAGCACATAAATCAAAGAAAATATTTGAGGCAAATAATAAGTAAAAACACATTCATTATATTCTTCTAAAGCAAGATAAAGTAGTCTTAAAGTGATGGCAAACGTTCACAGGTACGTACTCGAGCTTCTCCTGACCAAAGCAGTTACTTTTGCCACCAAACCTACATATAGTGTTCAATTATAGTATGCTCGTCATAACTGCTGAGTGTTTTCCGGGCACCGACGCGAAGTTCCGTTAATGGGTTTCAACGAGCTATGTTAAGTATAAGTAACTTACTGCCAGATACAATGGAGCTGCGTTGTACATGGAAGGAACGTTTACCATCACGAAGCATAGGACGACAGAAGCTTTAAAAGAGTGAAAGTCGACTGACCTGCGAAAACTGCGGGTTCGGGTGAGGGCTCATACAAGGGCATCTCTGCCGTGTGCGAGGACAGACAGACAGACAGAAAAAACAAAAATGAAAATCTGCAAGCAAGAGTTCACACAAGCAAATGCTGGCTGCAACAACACATACTCCAGGGCTGCCAGATCACAGAGGTGGCTTCACGTCTGTTAAGGAAGAGTACTTCCTTGTCAGAGAATATCGTTGGAAATACGTTTTTTCTATTATCATGCTTATTAATATTGCAGGTGAGTGCATAGGCAAGGGTGATACTACCAATGGGTTTCGTTACGGCCAATTCAGTAATAACACTGCTCTCTACGCTCATAAAAGCGTAAAATTTTGAAACTGCGCCTTCGTAATCCTGGCAAACCTGTTGTAATTAATTGCAATTATAATATTTACATCGATAACCTGATTATCATTTACAGAAACAAACGTTTATAAAGTGAAATATCGTACAAATTAGTAAGCATTTATTAATAAATTATTTCAGAATCTGCTGGAAGGCGAAGATTCATAAATATTCCCACAATTTAAGGATGGATTAATCATTTATGGTTAAAAAGATGGCTGCAAAATCACTTTACTAAGGTAGTTTATTTCATCTCTCTAGAGACATTTTAAATTACATCTGTTATCAAATAAGACGTCAGATCGGTGAAAAAGTGGATACCAACAATAGTAGTACACGTATTGTAAGGATAAACATATTATTTTGCGTTTGCAGGGAAGAGAAAAATAAAAATTTCAGTACATAAAGGGCGATGCAAAGATACTGCTAATGTAAGCAGAGCAGGAGAGTACAGTTAGCCTCTACAATAAACAGCTGGAAGCATAGTGTACAGTAATTAACCTAATGACTGTATAATATTTTTGATCGAGGTGGTTACTGTTGCTGTAACGTTCCAGGAATGAAGATTATTGATATCAAAACTGTTCACCGTATCTTGGGTATCGTTGTTTGCTGGTTTGTGACACTCTTTATTAGCACCACTCATTACCATTTGGTGCCACAGAAAACAAATTTAAGCCGTTAAGAAGGCACTGAGAATGTATTGGAGATCCACTAACTGTCAAAAGTAATCATATAGGAATACTTTGCCGTTTCCGTTAGTTCTGTTCTGATTTGTAATTCGTTAGTTACTGTGCAGAAGCACAACATTTACGGCAGAAACTGTACTTTCGTGGTATGACCCCCATGATTTTAAAAACTGCTCATGGTTAAGTGACGTAAAAGATAAACGGAGGAGTTAAGTGATACAACAGATAAAGAGTGCAAAATAACAAAGTGTCAGTAGATTACATAAGAAGGCTGAAGTTTAATTTATTGCGGTTATGGAAAATATTAAAATGACCGCATCTTTTGTGTGATTAATATGGCCTACATAGTACAGAGTTCACTCATTTGTACAAATACTGACTTAATTATAGAAAAATAATCTTCAAAAACTTTGACTGAATTCCTGTTACGTCAAAAATAAAAGATTCTTCAGTAGTGGAAAATTATATATATATATATATATATATATATATATATATATATATATATTCTTTGCCGTCTCAAATAGGTTTAAACTAATTCAGCTGTACTTAGAATGGATGTGTTCTACTGATTAGACTATTGATTCCTGCCTCTGAAGCAGGAGACAGCACAGCAAAACCGTGACACTTCCAATTTAGTGCACTGTTCACGATTAACATCGATATTTCACTGCCACATTGAATTGTTCATTATGCATACCAAATTAATGTAGAAGAATAACCATAAAATCAAAACAACGTGATTACACAAATGTGAAAACTTAATTTACATTCCCTTTTTCGCAGTCAGTAACAGTTAAAAACGGAACTGATGAAAATGCATATCATCGTGACGTTACGAAAATAGTTCTCCCTGGCCTTCAGTGACAAGAAGTTCACACACGCACTCTTACGTGAAAAGATTGCATAGATCGTTCAGAAGTTTGGTTGGTCAGGAAGGAAGGTGTCAGGTTAGAAATCATGTCAGAAAGCTTACGATCGTCGGAAAATGCTACTTTCGTTTACGCCAAATGAGGTCTTGTTAAACTGTAGACTTCAGACTAATCTTCACATTAAAACTGAATCTAAATAGATATCTCACGAGCATCTACTTTTTCTGTATTTTGACAGGTGGTTTTCGTTCTTTTTACTCTGAAATATCAGATCGTTTTTATTGTTACACAGATTGTAATTTGTATAAAGTTCTCAATAGTATGCGTATGAACTCGGAAAATATAATGGGACGTACAGCATTTGTTTCTCTTCGAATGCTATCACAAGCACTTGTTTTTCACTGCCGTTTCCGTGCCGCCCAAAGAGTTATGCAGTAAACATGCGCCACCAACCATAATTATACCTTGAACTTAGAAAAGAGGAAAAACAGTAATCCATGATCCTTCGTTCTTCGAGTAACTCAGAGAATTCTCGAAAGGTGAATGTAAATCTAGTACCCACTTCAAATGACCGCCAGTATTCTCCTGATGAACACAGTGAATGATTAAATACAATACAGCACGGTAGTGCCCTCCTCCATGAAACATGCACCGTGCCAATGTGGGGTGGCTTGAATGCCTCAAAGATACTAATAGCCAGCGTATTGTAGGTGCAACCACAGCAGAGGGGTATCTGTAGAGAGGCGAGATAACTATGCACGGCGGCAGCAGGTTTCCGAGAAGTTGCTGGTGTGAGAGTCTGGATCATTGATTTATCTGGTACTGTAACATTAGCTAACACGGTCGTGCTGTGATGGCACTGTGAACGGCTGATAGCGTTGAGGAACTACCCTCGTTACTTTTCCCGAGGACACGAAGGTCTACCGTATGGCTAAATAATACCATTCATTTGGATAAATATTCCGGTGGTAAAACAGTCCCCCATCCGGATCTCCGAAAGGGAGCTACTCGGTAGGATGTCGTCATCGAGGTAAACATATGTCGCCTTCTTCGGGTTGTAGCGTGGAATTTTAGATCTCTTAATCGAGTAGTTAGTTTAAAAAATATAAAAACGGAAATGTACATAATGGGAACTAGTTGTGTGAGCTGACAGGGAAAACCGGACTCCTGATCAGGTGAGTTCCGGGTTACAACACTAAATCAAATAGGGGTAATGTAGGTGAGGGTCTAACAACGAATAAAAAAACAGAAATGCAGGTAACCTAATACAAATAACAAAGTGAACACATTATCCTAGCAAGATAGACATTAAACCAACAACGACTACAACAACTCAAGCTTCCAAGTAGCTCCCTAGATAATGAAAAGACTGAAAGATTATATAGTGAGAGAAAAATTATTCAGATAGTTAACGGAGGCGAAAATTCATTTACAACTTGGGACGGCAGTTCGATACAAGGAAAAGGAAGACAAGCAAAAACAGAAAGAGAAAATTGGAGAGGGGAAAAGAAATGAAAAGTATAAACGCCTTGTTGAATAATGAACAGAATTTAATGATTGGCAAAGCTTAGTTCAAGAAACATGTAAGAATGTTGTACGCATACGAGAGGCCTTGAGACACTGAAGGTTTCAAAGTGGTTATGTAAAGGTAAGACAGAGATTTCTAAACTATAATTCAAGCTGTAAGAAATATCCAAAGGAAAATCTGGAGTCTGACTATAACTCAATATTTATGAATAGCAGATTAAAACTGAATAAATTCCAAAAATGTGGGAAATTAAGGAGACTGGACCTGGATGAATTAAAAGAAATGTAGATTTCAGAGGACTCCGGAGGGAGCATTAGGCAATGACTTACTAAGGTAGTCTGAAAAGGAATACAATAGAAGACGAAGGAGGAACTTTGATGGATGAAATGGTGAAGGAAACATGGGACGAAATAGGAAAGAATGACAGGCTCCTTGGATAATACAGGAGATACTGAACTGAAATGACGAAAGGGGGAAATATGAAAGTGCAGCAAATGAAACAGTCGGAAGCGAATACAGACGTATCAAAATGAGATTGGCACAAAGTGGAAAGTGGTTAAGTAGGAATAGCTAGAGGACAAACGCATGGCTGTAGGAGCGTGCATATGTAGGGGAAGGTGGATTCCGCCAATAGAATAATCAAAGAAGCTTTTGAAGGGAAGAATAGCAGCTGCATAAATACTATACTAAGCCAGTACTAAAAAAAGAAGGGAAAGTGGAAATGTGAAAGGACTATACAGAAGGGCTTTCCAAGGAAAATGAACTTCAATAAAGAAAGAGATCAGGAAGTACGTGAATATAAGATGGGAGATATGATACTAGGAGAAAAATTTTAAAGAACAATGTAACAGTTGAGTCCTGGAGTAACGAGATTACATTAGAATTATTGATGACCTTAAGAGTTACAATCATGAAAAAACAATTTCGCCTGGTGCACAACTTACTTGATATTAGGGAAATACCCTCAAACTTCAAGAACACTTTAATATTTATGATGCTGTCTAGGTACTGACAGGAGTGAATAGTACGGTACGCTAAGTTAAAGTCATGGTAGCAACGTGCTGCCAGGAATTATTTACAAAAGAATGGAAAAACTGGTAGAGCCATATTTCCAGGAAGATCAGTTTTGATTGCAGAGAAATGTAGGAACGCACGCCACAGTACTGACCCTACGACATATCTTAGAAAATAGGTATAGGAAAGATGGATTCCGTCTTCAGAATAATGGAAGAGGCTTCTGAAGGAATGAGAAGCAACTGTATGAATACGAATAAGTTTATGGCATTTGTAGGTTTAGGGATAGATTTCTGAAAATGTTGACCGGAAATTATAAAAACAGCAAGGATAAAATACGGGGAGCGAAATTTTATTCCCAGCTTGTGCAGTAACCAGATTGCAATCATAACAATCGAATGACATGAAAGGGAAATGGTGTTTGAGAGTGAAAGAAGCCTGTAGCCTCTCATCGATGTCATTCAGTCTATACAGTGAGCAAGCACTAACGGAAACCAACGAAAAATTTGGGGTAGGAATTAACATTCGTGGAGAAGAAACGAGAACTTCGAGGTTTTCCCACGCCGTTGTAACACTGTCAGAGAGTGCATACTAGGAAGGATATAAAACACAGACTGTCAATATCATGAAAACCACTTATGTAAAAGAGGAATTGGCTAACATCTAATATATATTTAAGTATTAGGACGTCTTTCCCGTAGGTTTTTGTGTGAAGTGCGCATTTGTAAACTAGTGTCATGTGGACGAATAGACACTTTAGGGAAGATCAGACTAGGAGCTTTTGAAATTTGGCGCTGTAGAAGAATTCTGGTAATATTATTTGTAGACCGATTAAATAATGAGGTGGTACTGAACCAAATTTGGGAAAAGTCAAATTTATGAAACAACTTGAAAATAAGAAGTAATCGCTTGATAGGACACATACTTAGGTATCAAAGAAACGTCAGTGTGGTAAGAGAGACGTGTGGGTGATAAACACTGTAGAGAGGGACCAGGGGATGAGTACAATAAACATGTTCAAATGAATGAAGGTTACTGTAGTTATTAGGGAAAGAAACACTTCTGCACTGGATGAAGTATCGTGGAGAGGTGCATCGAATCAGCCTGCGGAGTGAAGGCAACCGTAACGAGAATACAAAGCAGTGTAGCGTGAGTATGAAGGTTATCAACTTCTGTAACAGATGTACTTCGTCTGAAATTTAATTCCTTTGTTCTGCAAAACAGTGATCATTAGAAACGATGACTACCACGCTTGAGTAAATTTGTGTCGCTTAAGATACTAGTCGCATGTTCTCGTCTGTGTTAACGTAAATTAACGCAGGTATTTAAAATTATACGTATACTTATTTTTGATTGGCGCCTTGACTCAGTAACATATGTGAGGTATTCAGTCATCAAACCACTTAAACGTTTCTGGCCATGCTTCGATACGTGTCACAAGCAAATATGAAATGACAAAATTTTCTCTTATCTGTACACGGTATTCTTCATCGTCACCTGAAGTTCATGTAGCATAAAATTAATTACCAACTGTGTGGGATCCCCTGAAAATGCAAAAGATGCCACCTAAAGAAAACTCTTTTTTTGTTTTTTGTAGATATGAGAGAATTAATGGTGACAAGTGCTCTGGAAATTTTCTGACCTCAGAATTAAAATCTCTTAACTGTTTCGGTTTGTGATTAGACAAAATAAACATACGAATAATGAATATTTATTCAAATATTTGAATTCATCAACCAGGAATACCATATTTTTAGGCAAAGAGTAGGTACTCACCGACTCCTCTCGTTGTAAACTTGAAGCTTTCGGAATCGCGGTTCCAGCCGAATCGGTTCTTGGCGCGGACCTTCGCCTCATATTCCGCCCCCGGCTCCAGGTTGGAGATGAAATACCACATCTCCTGGTGGAACTGCTCGCTTGGCTTGGTCGGCAACACGACGTCCACCCAGTATGTGTCGTTGTCCTGCAGAAACACACCCACATTTCTCTGTTCACACTTGCAGTGGAAAGCTCTAGTGACAAACATGAACACTGAAAGCACCGTAAGTTTAAGTTAAACCTAAGACACCAGGGACCTAGTAAATGCGGTGATAAGGATAAATAAAAATAAAACGAACGTTTCGGGCATGGTCAAGTGACATTTCTATGGGTTTGAAAAGCCGTAAGAAGACCACTAAAGCCGTAGCTGTAGAGTCGATTTCATTTGTTGATAGTCGTCTTACAGTTGGCGCGATATTGTATCTAGAAATCTTTTATGTTAAGTGAATCTAGCAGCGGAAACTTAGGTAACTGTAACAGCTTTTCAATGGTAATAAAAAGCGGCAGAGTTGTTTTCCAGATGCGTTCATTTCGTCACTGTGCATTTCTTTCTAAATGAACGTCTTAGGGAGACATCTAAAATTCACCGGCCGTCTTTGTAATTTAATTCTGACAAAGCGACAGAAATGGGCAGGGAACATAAGAACAAGTCACACAGCACGTTATTGTGTTCCCTGCATGCTCTGAGGGCTGTGTTTGTGCCATACGGTCGGCGAAGTGGATCAGTGCGAGAAACTGCTTTTCGGCTTCTGTCTTGGGTTCTTCGGCTGACATTACTGGAAGATGGTAGACAGTGGTATAGAAATTGCGAAGGAGACAATTTCAGCATGAGAGAAAGAGAGGGACACAGTGGCAGCGAACATAGTTGCCAGTGACAGAACAGTTGTAGGGAAAGAGTGAAGAAGACAGTGCGAGTGGGAGATGAATAAAATGACGGTGAAAGTGGAAACAGGTGAGAGCCAGTGATAATGAGGGTATCTATGATAGTAACCAAGAGAAAGAGAGAGAGAGTGATAATGAGAAGAGACAAAGCGGGAGGACGGAATGAGTTAGATAATAGCAGTAAAAGAGAGCAAGAGGGAGGCAGTGACAGTGAGAGAAGAAGGAGAGAACGAAGGAGACTGTAGCAGTGAGATAAGAGACATTGACAGTCAGAGAGACAACAAGAGATAGTGACAATGAGTTGGGGTAAATGAGTGAGTGAGAATGAGGAAGCAAAAGCGAATGCTTATGAGCTAATTACATTGATGGACTAGTGGGTATGAGAGAGTTACAGTTACAGGAGATCGTGGGAGTGGGGGGTGAGTTGAATGTTATAATGAGCGTGACTATGTTCGCAAGCTAAAATTTTTGGAAAGTAGGATGAGGCAGCTGGTATCCTATTTTTCAGTCAGAGTCTTTTAAACAGGAGCATATTCCCCCTCTCGGAGCATTTTTGCGCTAGTTGACTAATACATAATTTCATCTTCACTTTCCTAGGGGATGAAAGAATATTGCTAACATAACCTTCATTCACAAAAACACGCTGCAAGGATACCTGTTTGCTCCTCAGTAACACATATTCAGTCGAACAGCACGGAGTCTCGATTCCTGAAACCGTCCGGAAATACACTAAAACAATAGTGAGTCCCAGTAAAGTATTACTTTTACAGGTAATAATCATTATGAACCAAGTAATTCCTCCACGAACTGAAGCAATTACTTAACCAGGTCATTAGTGACATAGCCATTCTCGCAATGGGTCACCTCAAAATGTAAACGTCAAACTGATGTAGCAGTAACGCGTCGGCGTGTTGCATATGTATATGGCATATGCAAACAAGCTGAAATATGCGCAGCTGAGTAAAATGTTAACATGCCAGCGAACGGGTGTAAAGTTGCGTAAATATTCATGTGAATTTCCCCACGTGCGTTACGCGCGCAGTCCCACAAGTTTCCAGCGCTGCCAGGGGCTTGTGCTACCTACAAAATCGGACAAAAATTCAACAGCAGACCCACTCCGATCGCTGAAATATTAACTACCCAGTTAAAATAGCGCATAAATGCTAACTGTTGAATTACGATAGTTGGATAAAGCACCATTTATTGAAATTGTTTCTTCATAGTTCTGTCTCTGATGGACTGACTATTTGGTTAATATAAGGGGCGTTCGAAAAGGAACGAGCCGGAGGCATGATCACAGAAACCAGTACCTGGCTGTTGAGACGCGTGTCCCACTGTGACACATGGTAGTGAATGGCTGTCTCATAAAATTCCCAGCGCTGCGATGTTAACCAGTCCCGCACGTACAGCTGGACGTCGTCGTCCGAGGTGAATCGTTTGACCCTCAGAGACTTCTTAAGGGACCAAACAGGCGTAATCACAGGGAGAGAGGTCTGGACTGTATGGAGGGTGGCCGAGAACCTCCCATTTGTATTTCTGCAGGAGCGCCGCGACTGTGTTGGCCGTATGAGGCTTTGCATTGTCCTGGAGCAGAATGACCCCACGGGTGAGATTGCCTGGTAGTTTTGATTTGATCGCTTGGCGAAGGGTGGTCAAGGTTTGCGAGTAACGCTGCGCATTCACTGTTGTCCCATTCTGCAGGAAGTGAATCAGAAGGGTTAAAGAAGAACGTCAGCATAACCTTTCCTGGACTCTTGTGGATGGCCTTGGCTTTTGTTGGTGATGGTGATCCTGGATGCTTCCACTGGAGACTTTGTCGTATTGATTCTGGTTCGAAGTGATGACACCATGACACATCTCCAGCCACCACCCACCATAGGAACGCACTCCCTTCCCGAGCATAGCGCTGCAGATGAGCAAGGCAGTGGGCCATCCGACGTGCTGCCTGGTGTGGATGAAGACTGTGGGGCACCCATTGGGCACACGCTTCGCGCATGTGCAGTATTTCCTTCACGATGGTGTGAACACTTCCGATGCTCAATCCGACCACGGCGGCTATGGCTTTCACTGTCACTTGGCGGTCCTGGGTAACGAGTGCTTCCACCAGCTGGACGATGTCATCGGTAATACAGTGTGGTGCTCCAAATCGTGCATCATCGGCTAACGACGCCCGTCCTTCCCTGAAGCGCTTGTGCCACGCCTTAACCCTTGGAAGGGACATGCACTGTTCGCCGTACACTTGTAGCATTCGGCCATGAATATCCGTTCCTCCTACTGCTGCCGCTATCAGAAAACGAACAACAGCTCTTTGCTCTTATTTTGATGCCTCCAAGTCTCTGTTTCAATACGACTGGCAGCATTGGACGACTGACGAATGACTGAGTCCAAACAAAGCAGAATATTATGCACACGGTGGAACATCGATAGTGTGGTGTACTACGAATTGCTTCCCAGAGGAGTAACCGTCACTGCTGACACTTATCGTCAGCAGTAACGATGCATAATACGAATGGTCGGCGTAGTTCAAGAGCCAATTGATGACACTAAATTCATCAGTTAATTTGCCTGAAAGTTTTCATTATGTAAGGCCATTATAAGCCGCTGAAGCCGAAAACCGGTCAACTAAATAAACTAATACTGTGCAACATCCGGAATTGTGCGTTTTTTATTTATACACGTTATTTCAAAGCATGACGTGGCACTATATCCAGAAACTTCTCTGACGCTACATTGCTTCTTTTATATTCATGGTAGCACGTCTAATACTATTATATCGTATTACTAACGATGAAAGTGCAGTTGTCTTTGAAATTTTTTCTGTTATCACTGCTACATATTTCTGCACCGATCTTCCATTTTCAGGAGATAGCAAGCTTGCATTCAGCAACTACGTACTATCGGATACGTCTAAGTGTCACATGTTTAGCCGACCGGTGTGGCCGAGCGGTTCTATGCTCTTCAGTCTGGAACCGCGCGACCGCTACGCTCGCAGGCTCGAATCCTGCCTCGGGCATGGATGTGAGTGATGTTCTTAGGTTAGTTAGATTTAAGTAGTTCTAAGTTCTAGGGAACTGATGACCTTAGATGTTGAGTGCTATAATGCTCAGAGGCATCTGATTTTTTCACATTTTCTGAAGCAAATGCCTTGTACATAAATGAAAACGTAAAGCTAAACACCACTCAAGAATTAGCCCATAGTCCTTTTCCGATTGCTGCCGACAAGGTAGGACGAAGAGCGAGATTCGTGTGATTGTGGGACATGTGATCAGCATGTTGCCAGTCAATCCAATCATTATTCTTAGTAGAGGAATTTCGATGGTGCTGCTGTTCTCTTATCCAAACAGCTCCTCCTTTGACCTTAGGAGGCTGAACTAATCCCGTTCCAGGTTTCACCAACTCAGAAAAAATTTCTGCGGTGGTACCGGGAATCAAATACTGTCGTTTCGCAACGAAGGCAGCGGCGCTACCCATTTTTATCGTCTTTATTATTTCGATCTTTTTCTTCCTCAGTTTTTAGTCACTAATTCTGTGTGGTTGTCGCATGTAATCTTAATTTCATCGCTGAGGAATTCACTCAGTTTTTGTTTTGTTATTGTTATTACTGAGGGTAGCCACGACAGAGCACAAAGAGCTGCCGTGCTGTATTCGGCTACAGAGGTGATCTGTACACGTATGTAATTACCTAAAGGGCGACTCAAAAGTCCTTCAACATTTGAAAACACGTTATTCACGGAATAGTGTAGATACAGATGTAAAAAGTGGCACACATTCCTGAAAAGATATGGGGTTTTATTGATACCAAAAACAAGTGCAACAGATGGTGGTAGACAGCAACACGTCAGTGATGCCGCATGAGAACCGTGCACAAAATGCTCCATCCCACGTTGCTACACGTGTGAAATACCCCTTGCGCGCATCGTTTGGGCTAAGGACTGCGTGCTGAGGCGCCACGTTCGTCATGCTTGGCCTCCCAGGTCCCCAGACAACAATCCGTGTGATTATTTCTTGCGAGGTTTCCTAAAGTCGCAAATCCACCGCGATGGTCCGACCTCATTAGGGATGCTAAAAGACATCACCCGACGGCAATTTCTCAACATCCCCACTGATCTGAGGCATAGTGCTCTTCACATTGTCCCTCGACAATGTACTGTTGGTAAATGACGGTCGATACGTCGAACATTTGTTATAAGGAACACCGTCCTCACTAAAATCAACTGTTCTGCTAATTATTGCATTGGTGTCGTATGAAGCACCACCTGCTGATCTTTTTGTGCACATTTTCGGTTTCACCAAAACCCCTTGTTATCTGAAGCATGAGAGCCAATTTTTGTCTTTCTACTTGCGTTATTTCGTGAAGTACTTAACTTTCCAATGGTAACTTACTTTTTGGTCATACTGTACAACTGCTAAAACGCCTACTGATTTAAATAATAGCGTGATACGATGGTCGCTGAGCTGTTTTGTACTTAACGTTGCTGCACACAATGTTCATATTCACTCACTAACAGCGACTTTTCTTTTTATTTCGAGAAATGTAGAAAGAAGCGACTGTAATAACGCAGGCCGTTGATGTGCGGCTTTTTTTAGCCTTTCTTTGTGAGCCGGGACGTGACTGATGCCCAGTCCGGGTCTAGACACGCAGGAGGACTTATCTGCCATTGTGCGGCCGTGGTTCGCGTGCTGCTCGTCGGTTGCCGACTGACCCTTTAACCACGGCAACGAGAGCACTATTTTCAATTTCTTTTTATTTCCACCCATTTTTAAAATAGCTTAATTTATGGCAGCGGCAGGGAGGGGCTGATCCTCCCCCTCCCCCCTACCGGCACCGCGGCACGCTCGTGGAGAGGTCGGTCCCTGACTGCCCATAGCGGCCCGGGCGTGTGGCCGTGAGCAGGCAGCGCTGTTTGGCTTTCTTATCTGTCGCGGCTCGACCACGCTATCACTCACCGTCCACTCTCTATGTATGAGCGTAATGTTATTTGCATGATGAACGGCAGTTTAGATTAACTCTGTTTAGCTAACTACACCTAACCACACCGTGCTGTGTGTGTGTGTGTGTGTGTGTGTGTGTGTGTGTGTGTGTGCGAGTGCGTGTGCTTGTGCGTGTGGTTGTTCCAACAGTGAATTTTGCCTGTCGTTTAATCGGATGTCCTTTCCGTAGCGAATTGCATGCAGATTTCTGCATGTACACTGTCACCAGCAGATATCTTTAGATCTGTCGCCAGATTGCTGTAGAATTACGACCTTTTTGACCGCTAAGCTCCCCACCATCAATTTTAGCATACTAATTAATGGAGGTGGGGGGGGCAAGAATTTTAAAACAAAAGTGCGTCGAATATATCCAAGTGTACTCAGCACGTTGTGAGCTCGTAGTAAGGAATACTATCCTAAGCGACCTGAACAAAAAATTAGTCAACCCCCCCCCCCCCCCCCAGAGAGAGCTGTTAGCTGTTATAGTGTAGCCAACTGGTAATATACATACACTACTGGCCATTAAAATTGCTACACCAAAAAGAAATGCAGATGATAATCGGGTATTCATTGGACAAATATATTATACTAGAACAGACATGTCATTACATTTTCACGCAATTTGGGTGCATAGATCCTGAGAAATCAATACCTAGAACAACCACCTCTGGCCGTAATAACGCCCTTGATACACCTGGGCATTGAGTCAAACAGAGCTTGGATGGCGTGTACATGTACAGCTGTCCATGCAGCTTCAACACGATACCACAGTTCAGCAAGAGTAGTGACTGGCGTATTGTACGAGCCAGTTGCTCGGCCACCATTGATCAGACGTTTTCAATTGGTGAGAGATCTGGAGAATGTGCTGCCCAGGACAGCAGTCGAACATTTTCTGTATCCATAAAGGCCCCTACAGGACCTGTAACATGCGGTCGTGCATTATCCAGCTGAAATGTAGGGTTTCGCAGGGATCGAATGAAGGGTACAGCCACGGGTCGTATCACATCTGCAATGTAACGTCCATTGTTCAAAGTGCCGTCAATGCGAACAAGAGGTGACCGAGACGTGTAACCAATGGCACCCCATACAATCACGCCGGGTGATACGCCAGTATGGCGGTGACGAATACACTGTTCCAATGTGCGTTCACCGCGATGTCGCCAAATACAGATGCGACCATCATGATGCTGTAAACAGAACCTGGATTCATCCGAAAAAATGACGTTTTGCCATTCGTGCTCCCAGGTTCGTCGTTGAGTACACCATCGCAGGCGCTCCCGTCTGTGATGCAGCGACAAGGGTAACCGCAGCCATGGTCTCCCAGCTGATAGTCCGTGCTGCTGCAAATGTCGTCGAACTGTTCGTGCAGATGGTTGTTGTCTTTCAAACGTCCTCATCTGTTGACGCAGGGATCGAAACGTGGCTGCACGATCCGTTACAGCCATGCGGATAAGATGCCTGTCATCTCGACTGCTAGTGATACGAGGCCGTTGGTATCCAGCACGGCGTTCCGTATTACCCTCTTGAACCCACCGATTCCATATTCTGCTAACAGTCATTGGGACTCAAGCAATGGGAGCAGCAATGTCGGGATACTAAAAATCGCAATCGCGATAGGCTACAATCCGACCTTTATCAAAGTCGGAAACGTGATGGTACCCAAAAATTAGTTCAAATGGCTCTGAGCACTATGGGACATAAGATCGTAGGTCATCAGTCCCCTAGAACTTAGAACTACTTAAACCTAACTATCCTAAGGACATCACACACATCCATTCCCGAGGCAGGATTCGAGCCTGCGACCGTAGCAGTCCCGCGGTTCCGGACTGCAGCGCCAGAACCGCATGGCTACCGCGGCCGGCGATGGTACCCATTTCTCCTCTTTAAACTAAGCATCACAACAACGTTTCACCAGGCAACGCCGGTCAACTGCTGTTTGTGTATGAGAAATCGGTTGGAAACTTTCCTCAGGTAGCACGTTGTAGGTGTCGCCACCGGCGCCAACCTTGTGTGAATGCTCTGAAAAGCTAATCATTTGCATATCATAGCATCTTCTTCCTGTCGGTTAAATTTCGCGTCTGTAGCACGTCATCTTCGTGGTGTAGCAATTTTAATGGCCAGTAGTGTAGATATATGAAACCCTGCAGAGTTGCTAAATTGTGTTGACTGCTACGTTTTAGTCTTCCAGACATTTTCTGTAGGATTGAGATTGAGTGATTTAGTGACCCAGTCGAGCTGCAATAGGTTGCCAGAGCGTTCGTCAAACCAGTCACGTAAACCTGCAATCCTGAGAACTTGGACGACTGGAGGAAGGTCGCTTGGGATCCGCGTGAAGCGTGAGCTGGAGTCACTAGATGTGGGGCGAGTACAGTCCCAAATCCACTGTTTTAACTATTTGCCGCCCTGATTAGAGCAATCTCAAGTTTCGTGCAATACGGGATAGGTTGCCGAAGCGCATATGTTCGTGATACGATATTTTCCGATATTTTAAATTTGCATCACAGTTTCGAAGTTGTATTCACGGATGAATCTAAACAGGTGGCCTCCGATGGCTTCCGTCGAATTACTCACATATGCGAACTTGAGGGCAGTGGAGCACATACGATTTTCGTGCCCTCTAAATTCTTCGTGCGTTGCGATTCAGTGAGCGCCCTTCACTCTCTCCAATACTTGCAAAAAATGGTTTAAATGGCTCTGAGCACTATGGGACTTCTGAGGTCATCAGTCCCCTAGAACTTAGAACTAGTTAAATGTAAATAATGTAAGGACATCATACACACCCATGCCCGAGGCAGGATTCGAACCTGCGACCTTAGGGGTCGCGCGGTTCCAGACTGTAGGGCCTAGAACCGCTCGGCCACCCCGGCCGGCTCCAATACTTGCACTCAGCTCGTAAATTAGTCCAGGATATCCAGGACGCCCTTCCCCACGTACAAAGGTTGAGCAAGGATATGTGTTTTCTGGTCGCCAAAGCATATGCGTGTTAAGGGAAACGAAATGACGTACGTAGCAACCAACAAGGCGTGTCGTGACGCTCGGAACGTTCACTGCGACATCCTCTTGCATGCTATCACCTCGTTGTTGACATAGAGAGTCATACGTCGATGGGAAAAAGAGTATCTTGAAGTGGCAGACAGTAAACTGCGTTTGATGAAGTCCACAACGCGGCTGTAGCGTACCTCCTTCAATCCGACAAATGGTATCAAGGCCTTCTCACTCGTCGGCCGGAGTGGCCGAGCGGTTCTAGGCGCTACAGTCTGGAACCGCGTGACCACTACTGTCGCAGATTCGAATCCTGCCTGGGGCATTCATGTATGTGATGTCCTTAGGTTAGTTAGGTTTAAGTAGCTCTAAGTTCTAGGGGACTGATGACCTCAGAAGTTAATCCCCATAGTGCTCATAGCCATTTGAACCATCTCACTCGTCTTCGCATAGAACACAGCCCTCTGACGCATGACGTCTTGTTCCAGCGAGAGGACGCTCCAGTGTGTCTTGCTTATAGCGTACAGCCCACGGTGAGCCCCATTTTAGCAGAGTGCGTTTTATATTCCGCCAAGAGGGCAGCAACTCATTTGCCGTCAGATTTTCGCTCTATTTTGACTAACGATGACATGTCTGCGGTAAGTATTTCACGGTTTTGCTACACGTCCGACTTGTTTCCCAAAATTTTAGGCTGACATTTGTAATGTGATATCAGGGCGTCTGGCTCAAGTTCTTGTTTTTTAGTGATCAGGCAGCCACGTATTCCCGAGGATGTGTTTTAGTTTCCCTCTTCTTTTGTGTTTAATGCCGTATTACAGGGTGTGAGCTAGTGTGCCTGTGCGGATGATCATGGATGAGACTGTGAGAAAGTGTGTGCAGTTTTGCCTCACATTGCTTCTTACTTCTATCACCGCATTTCCTACTTTGAACTACATTCGGTTGTTCGACAAATTTTCGTTCAGGCACTGATAATGTCGTTGTTGGGGGACCCCATACTACACACACACACACACACACACACAAGATAAAAAAAATCTCTCTGAGCACTATGGGACTTAATATCTGAGGTCATCAGTCCGCTAGAACTTAGAACTACTTAAACCTAACTAACCTAAGGACCTCACACACATCCATGTCCGAGGCAGGATTCGAACCTGCGACCGTAGCGGTCACGCGGTTCCAGACTGAAGCGTCTAAAACCGCTCGGCCACAAAGGCCAGCCACAAAATCAAACCCTTTATCTGAGACTGATCTCGAAATCACGTCTATACTTTCAGGAGTATAAGGAGGAATTATGTACTCAATATATTTAAGTGAGCACCACATACTCCACATTACATTCCTTTCTCTGCTGCAAAAAAAAGTTGTTGTACTTCTTTATTTACTTAATATATCTAAATGGTTCAAATGGCTCTGAGCACTATGGGACTCAACTGCTTTGGTCATCAGTCCCCTAGAACTTAGAACTACTTAAACCTAACTAACCTAAGGACATCACACACATCCATGCCCGAGGCAGGATTCGAACCTGCGACCGTAGCAATCGCACGGTTCCGGACTGCGCGCCTAGAACCGCGAGACCACCGCGGCCGGCGAAATATATCTCATTCCAGAATGTCCCAGTTATGGGAAATTATTTAAGTCATTTTACAGACGTTGAGGACTTGTAGTGGCGACCAAGATGATTAAGTTTAGCATACAAACTCATGTCCGGAAATGTACGGTTTCCCCATTACACGCAAAATACCACAACACATATTCAGATCTCCCGCAATTTCGACTCCGCTGACCAGGATATTATGTACGTCTTTCACCGATCAGCTGGTGCCCCACACCCACTGCAGGGTTGTGTACATGAACTACACGTTTGTGAAATACGCCGACATGATGTTGGTGTACGGCTGAACTCGGTGCAGTTGTATGCGAAGCGTTTTCCACACCGCCAGACACCTTCGCTCTTCCTCTTTGTTACGGCGTATCAGCGGACCACGGAGACGAGTACATTCACAACCAGCAGGACCTAATTTGGTGCTCCACCGCGGTGCCGCACACCTGAGTTTGAAGTGGCTGTACTGCGTGAAGTGGAAGAGTACGCGACGACGAGTACCATGAACATAGCAGGTAGACAGAATGTGCATCACCAAACTGTCTGGCACGTTCTGCATAAGCAGCAGTACACCCGTACCTACCCCAGAACGCATATTTGCAGCCACAGGAGTTTACGCCACAAGCCCAAATTCTGCCGGTGGCGAATCGTTTCACGGATGAAGCCAAATTCACTAGTGAACGAGTTCTCAATTTTCCACAGTAGTCATGTGTTGGGATGATGTAAACCCACATGCTGCGTGCTCCAATGGATTGCAGAAACGGAACGATTTGAATATTTGGACAAGGTTCCTGAAAGGGCGTGTGACTGGGCATTACTTGCTTTCACGCATCTCACGGGAGCCGCATTTTCAGATTCCTGGACGGGGCACTAGGTGGGATCTTGGAAGTGTGTCACTAGAAGTACATCAAAACATGGAGTTCCAGCACGATGGCTCAGCATCTCATTTTCCACGTGCGGTCCGTGATAATGTGGATCAACGATTTGCGCAACAGTGGAGAGGTAGTGGTGGCCCAGCTACTTGATCTGTACCTTCTCCCGACTTGAACCCTCTAGACTAATGTCTGTAGGGTCGCATGAAATTCTTGATTTACGACACCCCTGTGGCATCCAGGAAGATCTACTGACGCGGTTACGGCTGCGGCGTGTGCTGGAGCACCAGGCATTCGTGTTCGTGTGTACCGGAACGTGGTATGGAGATGCATTGTTGGCGATGACGTCGATGATTGTCACATCGAGTACTACATGTACCATAAACGGTCTCAGGTGACAAACAGCAGCAGTCAGAGAGCAGCGTATGTTGTGGTATTTTGCGTGTAGCAGGAAAACATGACTTCCTATCCTAAACTTAACTGTCTTGGTCTCCACTACAAGTTACTGACGTCTGTAAAGGGAATTCAGTTATACCCTATATATATACTTTGTGACTGGTACTTGTTTTTCAGAGTTTTATGCAGAAGCTTCTATCGTCCATCAATATTATACCATGGTCAAAACAACTGGACACATTACAGTAGGAAAAAGGCTAAGATGAAGAGAACCGGTGAGAATTATAAGAAGCAGAAAGAGTTCAGATTTTCACGGTAATACTGTCGGATGACTCCAAATACGCAAAGTAAAATCTCCACTGGTTTATTTTGTCGTTTTGCAAATCCTCAGATGTAAATGTCTTTTGCAATGAGCAAGTTCACTGATTGGCCCACAAGACCGTACAACTTATAATATATGAATTATAAATGGTCTTTACTTACTCTACTTCTGTAAAACGTGTACCCCACAGGCCAGACAAGGGAACTGACATGTGTATGTAAAAAACTTAATATATGCCGATGATAATTTGGTAAATGTGGAACGATTTGACTCTCAGGAAATGCTGGAACAGCTACTCTTAAATGAAGTTCATGGAATAGCGTCCAATCACATCGTGTGAATGTGTCATTCAAATGAAAGAAACGGCTGTACTTTGGCACCGTTCAACATTGGTCCTGCACATCTACACGGTCCCAAACGTGACACAGACACCTGCCTATGAATTTTATGTCAGTTGAAACATTCAGCACTAGATATGGGAGACCAAAGAACGGCATAGAGTGGGCGCCATTATCGTGTTTCACTCCAACAACAGCCCCTTTAATGGCCTAAGGAATTTGTGATGCTGATAAAGCCGTTTTTATATACGACTTCCACTGAATCACTCAAAACATTAATGATAATAAAATAAAAAAGGAAAAAAATATTAAAATAAAACATGAAATTTATTTCTCTCAACGAAGTTAACAAAACCGATACGATCAATATCCCCTGGATGCACTCATCACCGAACAGTGGTATTTACTGGAGACATTCGTCGTTAGTCGATCGTGCCAACACAGATGGTTAAAAACCAAGTTCCCGGATACATAACTGTTAACCGACCCTGACTTCACGGTAAACATTATCACACGTTTCAGACTTACCCGCCTCGCCGGCCGCCTTCCGTTGTGCTGTTGCTGCTGATGCTGGTGCTGCTGTTGCTGCATCAGCAGCTGCTGTCCCTGAGGGCCCGGGATGGGTAGCTTGCGGAAGGACAGCTTGTACTCCTCGATGGGCGTGTAGCTGTTAACTGCCCACGAGATGTTGTAGCGGTCCCGAAACCGACTCACCGGCTTGCTCACGAACGTCACCGGGTTTGGCTTGCCTGCAACATATATCTGGAATGACTCCGATTCAAGAATAACACCGAGAGAGTGTTTGTACTGTTCAAGAGATCAATTAGAAATACAGTTACTAAATACTGAAATTATCGACATGCCAAAAGTAATGCTCGACGAGATGTACATAGCCATTCGAGGTATGTTATAGTAGAAATAATTAATTATGTAGGTAAAGTAACGCAAAAGGAACTTGGAAATTCTACATAGAATATCATCGTAGGAAGACAATTCCCGAAGACTAAAATTATGCTGTCATTTTGATACTTTAAAAGAAAGGAGGCAAACAAAATACAAAAGAAGCTATAAAACTCTCAATCTCTTCTTCGTAATATATTCAATAAAATTATCACCAACTGCTTAGGAGAAAACTAGTATTTTAATGAGAAACGAACAAGCAGGCATCAGAAGTTAGTATGGCACGACAGACTCGAGAAATAAGTCCATATTACAAGTTCGTTTGGGTGTAAATTATTTTTAGAAGCCTTTCTCTCGGTGTTAACAGCCCTTGAGAAACAAAGCATTAATTAAACATATCTTATAACGCTGATGAATACATATATCAGTGCTACATCTTTCATGGAATCTCATCATAAAAGTGAAAAATGTACAGTCGAAAAAAGACTAGAAGGTCTGGTGTCATCACAAATATTTCCTACAAGCCTGAAGGAATTTTTGATAACCTTAAGCTGTAAGAAATGAAGAGGAAGTAAACGTCAATGAAAATTATTTGAACCACCTTCCTTTTGCTGATAATTTAGTGCTGTTGCGACTGGTACAGATAAGCTTCAAAATCGAATCCATAAACTTGAACGAACCAGTTTGAAGTATGATTGGAGATATATTAAAAAAATCCTGAAATAATGTGCACTGAACATATTCGCAAGACAACACTACAACATAACAAGAAGTTTTAGAGCGAGTTGGCACATTCATTTATACTTAGAACATTTGAAGAAAACGATTGGATTGACAGAAAAGGAATAAACAGAATGGTAAAAGGGACAAGAAATGAGTTTGGTAAACTACAACGGGTTATCATAATGAGGGTTCCCATCAGTTTGGAACGACCTTTTCAGATTTGTGTCAGAAATACAGGCAGTTGCTACTTTATGCAAATACTGTTCAGATACAATTATAATATATAAATGTTTCACAATATGATAGTTATTCAGCAGTAAATAGAGAGGTGCATGACAGTCATTACTAGAAGAGACGGGAAAGAAAGAAATGTTTAAGAGAACAGAGCAGAGTGTATGCTGTAATTATGTAACGAAAATGAAATTCTGGTGGGAGGGCAGGTAGCCAGTGGAATAGACGGTAGACGAATTCCAATGAAGAGTAAACATGATGCCTTAATGGAACACAAGTGGCTGATATCAGGAAACGCGTGGGAGTCAGTGTAATGGATAGTGCTACGGGAATCAAACAATAATGTCAACTGGCTGATGAATAGGTCTCCAAAAGTCGGAGGTCATAGTTAGGGATATTGTTTCGCCCACTTTCAAGTAAGCAGTTTCCTCATGTATGTTTGAAGCATTCAGCTCGAGGGACAACTGAGTTTGCTCTTGCATGTCATGATATGAAGGGTGAAGAAATAAAATAGTGCGTGTCTGTATTAGAAAGATTAATCATCATTTTGGTTAAACACAAAACAGTTTGTTACAGACGGTCCAGTCACACAAATGTGACCACCGCTTACAATGATGAGCGAATACATTATGACCACTTGCATAATGGATGGTATGTCCATCTTTATAATGAAATACATCTCCACTTTTGGATATCATGGATCCGACAGTTGGTTGGTAGGTTTGTGGAGATATGTGGAATGAAAAGTCCACGCACAAGTCATGTAATTCGCGTAAATAACGGGCAGCTGATCTACGTATGCAGTGATGGCGCCTGATGGCGACCCACACGGGTTCCATATGATTTAGATCGGACGAATTTGGTCGCTGAGACATCAACTTAAGTACACTATAACGTTTGTGAAACCACTGTAACACGGTTCTGGCTTCAAGAGAACGACAGTTATATTGCTGAAAGACGACGTCATCGTCAGGGAAGACATCAAGCATGCAGGGACGCAGATGATTCGCAGCTGTCAGTGTGTCGTCAATTACTACCGCTGGTCGCATGCAGGTGCAGGAATATGTCTCCCATAACACAATACTGCTCCCGCCACCCTACGTCACTGGCGCAGTGTACATTTTGAGGCGCCGTTCACCTCGATGACGGCGTCTGTGGAGACTACGATCGACCTAGTGTAGCAAAATCTTGATTCAACCAAAGAGATGAAACGCTTTCCATTGATCGCCGGTCGAATCCCGATGGTCCCGTGCCCGCTACAATCGCAGTTGACGATGTCGTTGGGTCAACGTGTGAAGACGCAGGGGTGGCCTGCTGCAGAGCTCCATGTTCAACAGTGTACGATGAATAGTGTGCTCCAAAGTACTTGGACGTGCACTAGCATTGTGCTCTTTCGGCAGAGAGGCCACAGAGCACCATCTTTTCTACTTTACAGAACAGACAAGCCTCCGAACCCATGTTCTGTAAAGAGTCGTGAACGCCCAACCATTTAGCACCTAGTAGTAGTTTCACTGTCCTTCTACCTCTTTACGTAGATGTTCACAAGAGTAGTACATGAACATTCGACCAGATTCGCCGTTTTCGAGATACTCGTTCATAGGGTCTGTGTAATAATAATCTGCCTGTTGTCAAAGTCGCGTACCTCAATGGATTTCCCGATTTGCAGATCGTATCTTCGCTAGGCTAATCTCCCATGCACGTGTGCCCCACTTACATACTTTTGTTACTGCATCACGTGCCCACAACACCACGAGGCGGCATCCAACTACGCGGTAGGCTATGGTCATAATGTTTTGGCCGACCAGTGTATGTTCGATGTCGACGCGCAATAACCACTAACAGACGGCAGGTGGCAGCGGCAATATTAGCAATGCCGTGAATATAAAACGTGTCCGGGGGACGCGGAAAACAGCGAAGTCGTTGTCAAAATGCGGAAACGGAGCGATTTGCCTTACGTCTAAGTGGCAGGATCATTGCCTTTCGGGCTAAGGGTGGAAACATTTCCGAAACGGTTACATTTGTAAACTGTTCGCGTGCAGTTGTAGGTCTATACCTTGCCTGGCAGAAAGGGGCTATCCAAAACCTGCACCGAGTCTATTGTAATGCACCAAAGTGATAGGGATAAATGACGGCTGCGGGGATATTTACGGACGGACAGACATGCAACAGTTGAGCAACTGACCGCCCTGTCAACAAGGGGCACGCTACAGTCGCAGGTTCGAATCCTGCCACGGGCATGGATGTGTGTGATGTCCTTAGGTTAGTTAGGTTTAAGTAGTTCTAAGTTCTAGGCGACTGATCACCTCAGATGTTAAGTCCTATAGTGCTCAGAGCCAATTGAGCTACCAGTGCTGTCTCCTCAACGACCGTTCAGCGAACGTATGGGCCTCCGCAGCAGGCGCATGTCTCATGCACCCACGCTGAATGCTGTTCACCGGCGACGTCTACTGAGTGGTGACAGGTGGACTTTACAGATGAACTACGTTTTTTACTTCATCGGACAGATAGCCGGTAGCGTGTAGAGCGTGAAACGTAAGAAAGCAAACACCGTGAAACAATCGTTGGAAGGGTTCAAGACGCAGGAAAGACCATTATGTTCTGGGAAACGTTTTCATGGAATCCCATGGGTGATCTCGTCATTATGGAAAGCACAGCTGATCAGCATAAGCATGCATCTATCCTTGGGAACCATGTCCGTTCCTACATGCAGTATGTTCTTTCTCGGCACGATAGCGTCTACTACCATGACAATGCAGCGTGTTATACACCTCGCAGCACACGTGCGTGGTTCGAAGAGCGCCACGATTAGTGTACCCTATTCCAATGCCTACCAAGCTACTAGTACTTGAACCCTGTAGAAAAACTACTGGAGCACCTAAATTGTGCTGTTCGCAACATGGATTCTCAGCCGAGAAACCTAGCGCAGACGGACACCTCACTGGAGTCAGAATGGCTCTATATATCTGTCAGTAGCTTCCACAACCTCACGTCTCGCAGCAGCCCGTGTTGCAGAAGGTGGTTATTCAGGTTTCTGACAGAAGCCACATTAATGTGACTGGACAGTTATTATTGGATCCTTTGGTAATGGCGTGAAGGCGAACGCGTAAGGTGTAATGATGTCAGTAAAATACTGCGATCAAGACAAATTGTATTATTACAATGCAACTAAATCGTGGGTATTGTTGTGGCGTAACAAGCTAGCTACGCCACACTGAGAAGTAGCCGAAAGGGCACGCGTCAACTCACGCCGTCTTGCGTTAAGTCTGAAACAAGATACGTGATGAAAGCTATAAAGAAAAGAACGGAGCTTCTCGTATACTTAACTTTAATTCATTGTGGTACATTTCTCTTGATAATACAGGTGAGACTCTCTCCAGATATCGTTAATGCGCCTTGCTAGGTCGTAGCCATGGACTTAGCTGAAGGCTATTCTAACTGTCTCTCGGCAATTGAGTGAAAGGCTTCGTACGTGTAGTCGCTAGCAATGTCGTCCGTACAACTGGGGCGAGTGCTGGTCCGTCTCTCTAGACCTGCCGTGTGGTGGCGCTCGGTCTACGATCACACAGTGGCGACACGCGGGTCCGACATGTACTAATGGACCGCGGCCGATTTAAAGCTACCACCTAGCAAGTGTAGTGTCTAGCGGTGACACCACAGGTATATTTTGTTGTGTCTAGACAAGACAGCCTAGACACAATGAGAGGAAGCCGAAAGGCACGCGCTTAAACTCACGCAGGCTGGCGTGAGGTCTGAAACAGGATACGTAATGAATGCTATAAAGAAAAGTACGTAGCTTCTGAAATACTTAACTTTAATCCACATTTGTAGAACATCGCTCTTGATGATACATTAATAGAATCTCAATATCAATTGAATACGGCGCCTTGCTAGGTCGTAGCAAATGTAGCTGAAGGCTATGCTAACTATCGTCTCGGCAAATGAGAGCGTATTTGTCAGTGAACCGTTCCTTGCAAAGTCGGCTGTACAACTGGGGCGAGTGCCAGAACGTCTCTCTAGACCTGCCGTGTGGTGACGCTCGGTCTGCTATCACTGACAGTGGCGACACGCGGGTCCGACGTATACTACCGGACCGCGGCCGATTTAAAAGCTACCACCTAGCAAGTGTGGTGTCTGGCGGTGACACCACATATTTCATAGAGCATTTCTACAACATATATTTATTTAGTAACTGTTGCAACTGTACCTCTCTTTTTATGTTCTCACCTATACAGGGAAAGCAAACTAGTTTTCATAGAGTAATTAGAATACTGTCGCTGCCCTGCTGACACCTGGTCGTCTATCGGAACGCGGCCTGGTACCTCTGACTGGTGAAGGCGTCTTAATCCTCCCTGTCCATCGCACGCGGGTGTACTGCTTCAGTGGTGGCAGGCTGGCCGTTCCAGCCTAACGAGCCGTACAAGAGGCAGGCTAGCCCGCCGGGTGTTAGCCGCAGCTTCCACCTTCCGCCAAACCAACACAAGGGTGTGCGTCTCCACTCTGGGGCCACTCGGCATAATTCGCGACAAAGAGTGTGTGGGGGACGTTAAAAACCTGGTCCATGCACTATCTTCCCTTTGTTTTTCCCTTCCGTTTCCTTCGAAAAATTATGCTCTCGAGACAATTTAACGCTCTGTAATGCTTCAGACGAAAGCTGACGATCATATGTGGAGATAGGACATGAAGACATAGTCAATCTAATTGAGCGTGAAATGAAATTTATGGCCCAACTTTGCTAAAAGGATGGATGAATAGCTAGCACACATTCTCTGTCATCAAGGATTAGTTAGTTTTGTGCTGCATTAAACCAGACTGCGGACAAAAGACCATAGCAACAACAATACCTAATTGTCTGCAGTACTACCATTTTAGTCTTATGATTCGTTCCTGAGTCTGGCCATCTTCGCTTAGCTTTAAGTGATTATCTTAAACCACGTAAAGCAAAGCCTTTTTCTTTGAGTCATCAGTCTTCAGAGTGATCTTATTCTATAGCTCGCTCTAGTACCAAGAAAGTCAGTCTCTCATGCATGCCCGACACGATACCTGAGTGGTCAGCGTGACGGATTGCCCGTCCCACGGGACCGGGTTCGATTCCAGGGTGGGCCGCGGATTTTCTCCGCTCAGGGACTAGTTGTTGTGTTGTCTTCATCATTTCATGCCCATCCGGCGCGCAGGTCGCACAATGTGGCGTCGAATGTAATAAGACCTGCACCAAGGCGGCCGGACATGCCCCGCAAAGAGCCTCCCGACCACTGACGCCAAACGCTCATTTCCATTTTCCATTCCCTGATCTCTTAACAGATGACCTGTCATCCTGTCCCTTCTCTTTGTCCGGTTTTCCGCATATTCCTTTCCTCTCCGATTCTGTGCAGAACCTCGTCATTCCTCACCTTATCGCCGGCCATTGTGTTCGAGCGGTTCTAGGCGCTTGAGTCCGGAACCGCGCTGCTGCTACAGTCACTGGTTCGAATCCTGCCTCGAGCATGGATGTGTGTGATGTCCTTAGATTAGTTAGGTTTAAGTAGTTCTAAGTCTAGGAGACTGATGACCTCAGATGTCAATTCCCATAGTGATTAGAGCCATTTGAACCTCATCAGTCCACCTAATATTCAACATTCGTCTATAGTATCACATCTCAAATGCTTCGATTCTTTTGTGTTCCGGTTTTTTCACAGTCTATGGTTCACTACCACACAATGCTGTGCTCCAAACCTATATTCTCAGAAATTTCTTCCTCAAATTAAGGCCTATATTTGATACTACTAGACTTCTCTTGGAGAGAATGCCATGCCCTTATTGCCAGTGCTGCTTTTGATGTCCTCATTGGTCCATCTGTCACTGGTTATTTTGATGCCTAGGTAGCAGAATTCCTTAACTTCATCTACTTCGTGACAATCAGTCTAGCTGTTCTCATTTCTGCCACTTCTCATTACTTTCGCCTGCCCCGATTTACTCTCAATCCATATTCCGTACTCATTAGACTGTTAATTCCATTCAATAGATCATGTAATTCTTCTTCACTTTCTCTCAGGATAGCAATGTCCTCAACAAATCGTATTATTGATATCCTTTCACCTTGAATTTTAATTCCAGTCCTGAACCTTTTCTTTATTTCCATCACTGCGTCTTCGATATACACGCTGATGAATGAATGAATGCCGTGTGGCTAAGGCCTCCCGTCGGGTAGACCGTTCGCCTGGTGCAAGTCTTTCGAGTTGACGCCACTTCGGCGACTTGCGTGTCGATGGGGATGAAATGATGATGATAAGGACAACACAATACCCAGTCCCTGAGCGGAGACAATCTCCGACCCAGCCGGGAATCGAACCCGGGCCATTAGGTATGACATTCCGTCGCGCTGATCACTCAGCTACCATGGGCGGACGATATACACGCTGAACAGCAGTGGCGAAAGCCTATGTCCCTGTCTTACAATCCTTTTAATTCGAGCACATCGATCTTGGCTCTCGTACATATTGTATATCACCCGTCTCTCCCTACACCTTATCACGAGTTTTCTCAGAATTTCACCAATTTCATATTTTCGAACGCTTTTTTCAAGTCAACAAATCCTATGAACGCGTCTTGATGTTTCTTTAGTCTTGCTTCCATTATCAACTGATAAATCAGAATAGCCTCTCTGGTGCCTTTACCATTCCTAAACCCAAACTGACCATCATCTAACACATCCTCAATTTTTCCCCATCCTTCTGTACATTATACTTGTAAGCAACTTCGAAGCAGGAGCTGTTACGGCGATTGTGGAATAATTCTCGCCCTTGTCGGCTCTTGCAGTCTTCGGAATTGTGTGGGCAATATTTTTCCGAAAGTCAAATGTATATCGCCAGACTCATACATTATACACACCAACGCGAATAGTCGTTTTGTTGCCACTTCCCTCAATGATTTTAGAAATTCTGATGGAATATTATCTATCGTTTCTGCCTTATTTGATCTTAAGTTTCTCCAAATGTCTCTTAAATGCTGATTATAATACTGGACAGGCCTTCAATGTACTCTTTCAATCAATCCGCTCTCTCCTATACATTTAACAGGGGAATTCCCGTTGCACCTCTTAATGTTACCATTCTTGTTTTTAAATTCACTGAAGGTTGTTTCAACTTGCCTATATCCTGAGTCAATCCTTCCAACGATCATTTCTTTTTCGATTTCTTCACATTTTTCATGCAGTCATTTCATCTTAGGTTCGCTACACTTTCTATTTATTTCATTCCTCAACGAGTTGTATTTCTGTATTCCTGAATTTCCCTCAACATTTTTGTACTTTCTCCTTCCATCGATCAACTGAAGTATTTCTTCTAATACCCGTGGCTTCTTCGCAATTACCTTCTTTGTACCTATGTTTTTCCCTCCAACTTCCGTGATGGCCCTTTTTAGAGATGTCCATTCCACTTGAACTGAACTGCCTAACGGGCTATTCCTTATTGCTGTATCTACAGCCTTAGAGAATTTCAAGCACATCTTGTCATTCACTAGTACTTCTGTATCCCACTTCTTTGCGTATTGATTATTCGTGACTAATGTCTTAAACTACAGCCTACTCTTCATCACTACTATATTGTTATCCGAGTCTATATCTGCTCCTGAGTACACCTTACAATCCACTATCTTATTTGAAAATCTCTGTCTGACGATGATGTACCGTAACGTATCACTCGGCCTGTTCCAAGTTTCTCTTCTCCTCTTGTGATTCTTGAACTGAGTATTCACTATTATTAGCTGAAATTTATAACAGAACTCAATTAGTCTTTCTCCTCTCTCATTACTTGTCCCAACCCTATATACTGATGTAACCCTTTCTTCCACTCCTGCCCCTAAAGTTGCATTCCAGTCCCTCATGATCATTAGATTTTCATCTTCCTTTACGTTCTTTGTTACCCTTTCAGTATCCTCATATACTTTCTCTATCTCTTCATCTTCAGCTTCTGACATTTACCTGAACTATCGTTGTCGATCATTTTCTGCTGCTGTTGATATTACCCTATACTCATCTGACCAGAGATCTCTGACTTGTTTCCATTTCACTTCACTGAGTCCAACTATATCCAGATTGAGCTTTTGAATTTTCCTTTTCAGATTTTCTGGCTTCCATGGCACGTTCAAGCTTCTGACATTCCACGACCAGACCCGTAAAACGTTATCCTTTCGTTGGTTAGTCATGCTTTTCATCATGGTCGCCTCCCACTTGGCAGTCTCCTCCCGGAGACCCGAATGAGGGACTATCCCGGAACGTTTTGCCAATGGAGAGACCATCATGATACATTTTCAGTTACAAACCATATGTCCTGTTTGCATAATAGATGAACGTCCCAAATCTCAGTGGCTGCTAAAGCATAATAACCAAACGAAAATTATGTGACAGCGTGCATAGAGCTTGTAGGTGGGTGGTGAGTCGTGCTTGGGTATGTGCATAGAGCTTGTAGGTGGATGGTGAGTCGTGCTTGGGTATCTCAGTTGGATGCCGGCGCGGTAGCTCATCGTACACTTCGCGGCCTAAGGCGTCTTTTCACGGTCAGTGCGGCTACCCCCGTCGGAGGTTCGAGTCCTCTTTCGGGCATGTGTGTGTGTGTGTGTGTGTGTGTGTGTGTGTGTGTGTGTGTGTGTGTGTTTGTGTGTCGTCCTCAGCGTAAGTTAGGTTAAGTAGTGTGCAAGCATAGAGAACGATGACCTCAGCAGTTTTGTCCCATAAGCCCTTACCACAAATTTCCAACTTCCGATTTAGCTGCCGGCCGCGATGGCAGAGCGGTTCTAGGCGCTTCAGTCCAAAAGCGTGCGACTGCTACGGTCGCAGGTTTGAATCCTACCTCGGGCATGGATGTGTGTGATGCCCTTAGCTTAGTTAGGTTTAAGTAGTTCTAGGGGACTGATGACCTCAGATGTTAAGTCCCATAGTGCTGAGAGCCATTTGAGCCATCCCAATTTAGCTGCCCTCTGTATAAACAATTGATTTAATGGAACGACGATGAACTTGAGCCGCGCGGGTTTAGCCGAGCGGTCTGAGCGCTGCAGTCATGGATTGTGCGGCTGATCCCAGCGGAGGTTCGAGTCCTCCCTCGGGCATGAGTGTGTGTGTTTGTCCTTAGGATAATTTAGGTTAAGTAGTGTGTAAGCTTAGGGACTGATGACCTTAGCAGTTCAGTCCCATAAGATTTCATACACATTCGAACATTTTTTTTTTTTTTTGATGAACTTGAACAAGCGTCATGGTACGTTCCGTCCCGAACGATTATGAACAAAATGAGATAAAGGAGAAAAAAAAAAGTTGGTAGAGCACTTAGGTGCGAAAGGCAAAGGTCTCGAGTTCGAGTCTCGATGTGGGACACAGTTTTGATCTGCCAGGAAGATTCATATCAGCGCACACTCCGCAGCAGAGTGAAAATTTCATTCTGGAAACAAATCGCTGCTTTTCCTGAAGCACGGGCAATAACATAGTATGTTATAAAACGTATTCTACACTGCGCCGAAATATTAGAAAAAGTGTAATATAATTTTATAGAGTTATTACGCACAAGTTCAATAGTAAAGGCAAACAATTATTTTTTGCTGATTATTGTGATAAACAACTACGTGTCGCTGTCGAACACCACTGTATGATTGTTTATGACTATATCATTGTTGTAGTCATATCTCACGAACACCCCATATTTTTTCGATTACAAAATGGCTCTGAGCACTATGCGACTTAACTTCTGAGGTCATCAGTCGCCTATAACTTAGAACTAATTAAACCTAATTAATCTAAGGACGTCACACACATCCATGCCCCAGGCAGGATTCGAACCTGCGACCGTAGCGGTCGCTCGGCTCCAGACTGTAGCGCCTAGAACCGCACGGCCACTCCGGCCGGCTTTCGATTACACGTAGCACATTGTTCAAAGTAAGACAGAAGACAAACAATATACGCTTCAGTTCTCGTTCGGAACGGTTTGTCTGTAGAATAAAAATATGGGATTTTGGGATCTTATTTGAATTTATGTAGACCCATTAATTCCATAACATCAGAAGAAATCTGCTCTTGTAGATTCATAAGTTCCTTCATCGACCCGAGAATTTTAACGAAATAAAATTAAATAATTTTTATTTACCTAACAGTTAAGTACTCAGAATTGAAGGCGCAATCCATGTTTTGACTTTGCATCACACTGTAGACAAACAGGCCGAGAACAGCCGGAGTTCCTCATCTATCGGGACTAAAAATCGTTAAAAATGTATTAGTGAACTCATTATATCAGTGGAGAGACTTCTACTCTTCTATATTTGTTTTTAATACGCATTGTAACCACCAAAGAATAATGTAACAATGATTTTTTGACCGGTGAGTATGAAATCGTAATACAGGAAAAGTTGAAATGATGTAAAAGGTAACACGTATTTTATACCAGTATGATACATAATATCTGGCAACTTCGTCATGCGATGTTTTCCCTGACAGCAAGTTTCAGTCGTGAGTTAATCTTTTTAAAAAGTTGAATTCACAGTCTTACTCCTCGGGTGTTTCAGGAATACTGACGATGTTGGTTTTTCATAATTTAAAAAAAGCGTTCTAAAGTGAGTCGCTCTTCTTCGTAAATACGTTGGAAAGGACTTAATGGCGCTTACGCTGTGCTTTCGTCTGTAAAATATTCATTTCTATAGTCGAATTTTATCTTTCCATTTTTAATTCCCGGGAGCTTAAGTCAATGGGTCTGTAATACGAGGACAAAAAATTTCACTTTTTTGTTTCGGTTTCCATAACCCGTAAAACTGAGGAGGAACTACAGTGAATGCATGAATGGCAGACGCACTTTGCACGAAGAAAAATCCGCGAGAAAAATTTGTTTCTTGCTGTAAAATCTTTATTGAGGTAACAAACCAACTCCGGTTACAAGCTACTACTGCAATATTTCTCTTTCTAGACAATGCGTCAGTAAATATCTGAACAAATGTAAAAACAGAGATGACATTTGCACCAAAGGTTTAAGGACGAGACAATATGTAGACCGTTGCTTAAAAATTAAATCTTATCCCTGATTACTAATCCTGAACTGGAAAAATTATACATTTTCTTCGAAGTTTCACTAAGGAAACCATTTTCATGTCTTGTTTCTGTGAGGATACACGGTCTCGAAATACTTTATAAATCATGTCCGTAGTAGGCTGAACATAACTGTTCTTTATTTAAATCGCGCCATTAGCTAAAGTCGACCATGAGTTATTTCCAAGGACATGAGAGATGTTACGTATTACGTATTGTAGTTATTGGATAATTTTACTTTTCACATACACGACGTCTGGTTTTTTTATGTGTAAAAGTAAAAGAATCCAATAATTACAATATTTAATACGTAAGATCACACATGTGCTTGAAAATGACTTATGGTCGAAATCAGTTAATGCACGATTTAAATAAAGAACTTTTACATTACAAACTAAAATCCACCTCGATTTCCTTAAAAAAATCAACGGAATATGAATGTGGGCATTCGACAGCCCGAATAAGCATGTAACTTCACTGGTATTCAATATGTAATGAACGTAGAGGGAACGAAGCGGAGTTGGAACATTTACGTACATAACTGGCTAGTGGTATGTATC